>NW_023276919.1:5733908-5785956 GCF_003668045.3 Cricetulus griseus | reverse complement strand
CACACTTTATTTACCTCTCTGTATATGCCCTTGAGTGCAGGTGCCTTCAGATTCCAGAAGAGGGAATCAGCTCCCTTGGAATTGATGTAGAGATCTCAGTGAGCAACCTGACATCTAGGATCCACTTTAAGAGCAGTACATACTTTTAACAACTGACCCATCCCTCCAGATTCAATTTTCACATATAACTTTTATTATTTAACTTTTGCCCATGATTTTATTCTTGCTCATTTATTGGTTGCATTAATTTTGATTTGCCAGTATGCATATTAACATTTATACATGAGCGACATTCCTGGAAGGTGTTTCCAGTATCAGCCAAAAAACTTACTAAGCATATTCTAAAAGAGTTATAGCAACTATACAATATTATTTCTCCAAATTTGTTTTTCCCTTTTTGTATTCCTGGGTGTTTCTGTTTTAAAATAACTTTCTTGCATTTGCCCAGTTACCTATATATATTCCTACCTTGTTACCTCCCTTCCACTTTTAACATAAGGACTTTTGCTAAAGTTTTTCATGTACTTAATGAATGGGAGGAATTTTCTGCATTTCTTCTTTCCCCTCTTCTCCTGTCCCTCTTCTTCCTTCCCCTTCTGCTCTTTATGGTTCTAAACAGTACCCTATCTCTCTGAGCCTTTCTCCCTCTCCTCGCTCTCCTCTTTCCCCCTCCTTTTCTGTTTTCCATCCTGACACTCTTACCTTCCCTTTCTCTCTCTTTTGACCACCCCATAAAATCACTCCTTCCTCTGACTAGACTTACTTAGCTTGGCCTGGTGCTTGGATATGGATCTCTGCATCTGCTTCCATCCATTACTCAATGATTCTATGATGACAGTTAGGGTAGTCACCAATCTGATTACATGGGAATGCCAGTTCAGGCACCCTTTCCTCTATTTCTAGGATTCTTTGCTTGGGTCATCCTTTTGGATTCCTGGGCATTTCCCTAACAACATTTTTCTCACTAACATCATAAGAACACCCCATATCAAGATATCTTTTCCATGCTCGCCCCCAACTCGGTCCCTCCTCCAACTGCCCTATAGCCTTCCTGCCCCTCCCCCGGCCCTAGACTCAGTTTACTCAGGAGATCTCATCAATTTCCCCTTTCCTGGGAGACCCATGTGTCTCTATGAGGGTTTTCTTAGTTACCTTGCTCTTCTCTGGAATAGTTAATTGTGGTGTGGTTAGCCTTTGCTTTACAGTTTCTATTGTGTGAACAACTTGAGGAGTTTTGGTATTAGCTCTTCTTGGAAATTCTGGGAGAATTCTGTGCTGCAACCATGTGGCCCTGGGCTTTTTTGGTTGGGAGTCTTTTAATGACTGCTTCAGTTTCCTTAAGTGTATAGGTGTCTTTATATTGTTTCACTGGTCTTGATTTAATTTTCGTATGCCATACCTATCCAGAAAATTTCTTTTACAATTTTCAGTCTTACAGAAAATGGGTTTTTGAAGTGTTACCTGATGGTTCTCTGTTGTTATGTCCCCCTTTTCATTTCTAATTTTGTTAATTTGGGTATTCTCCCTGCCTATGGTTTGTTTGGGTAAAGGTTTGTCTATCTTACAGATTTTGTCAAAGAACCATCTGTTTGTATCCTTGATTTTTTTGAATTGTTTTATGTTTCTATTTTGTTGATTTCATCCCTGAGTTTGGTTATTTGCTACTCCTCCTGGGTGAGTTTCCTTCTTTTTGATCTAGAGATTTTAGGTGTGTTGTTAAATTGCTAGTGTGCGATTTCTCCAAATTATTTAGGCATTTAGTGATAATTATCCTCTTAGTCCTGCTTTCATAGTTACCCATAAGTTTAATTATGTTTTATATTTACTTTCATTGAAATCTAAGAAGTCAGGCTTACCTTCTCTATACTTTACTCTTTCATGTCTGTTAATTGACCTTTACAATCTTGTTTGCCACTCTTGTGCTCTGCTTCTTCAGTCAGGTCTGCTTGATCACCACTTACGTACTTGTCCTTAAGTAAAACCTACTGGATCACTACTTCTGAATTAATCTCTGTCTTCTATATCAATATCCTCCTTGTTATTTTGGACTCAGCCTATTGTGGGCCACTCATCATCTCTACCAATGTACAGGTGAAATGTTCCTCTCTTCAGCGATCCTTATCTGGACCTCCATACTCAAAAAGATTTACATTTCTAAAATACTTTGTTTATACCTTTTGAAAAGCATTAATATCATTGACCTTCAAATTATAAGTATGCTTCCTATGATTTTATTATACTTCAACACATCTTTGAGACTCTTGAAGAGACAGAATTTTTCAGAAGTTGTTATCAAGTAGGTTTGACGGAAGCAGAATTGTAGTAGAGTTGCAAATGTTGTAAGAAAGTCAATTAGGAGTCTTGAAAAAGCATACTTATGTAGAGAAGGTTTTCCAGAATACACAAATACTAATCTAATTTGTATTAGTATCTGCAGCACACAATTTAGACCTAATATGTACTAACAGTTATTCAGCAAAAACACTAATACAAAAACGTTGATCTGTTTAAAGGCAAAGCCATTAATACAGTTAACCAATGATGACATGAATGAGAAGGTTGATGCAGAGTATGGATGTAGTGTACTATGTTGAGTACAGTGTATACATATATGATTTTAAGGTTTTTTTTAAATGTGTGTGAATATGAGCAGGTGCATGCCAAAGTACGCGTGGAGGTCTGGTGTTGGTCTTTACTACCTTGCTTGAAGTATTTTTTCTGCTGATATATATATATATATCCAGCTGGGAGTTTCTGTGGATCCTCTTGCCTCCATGTCTCATCTGCCCGTAGGAGCATTGGGATTATAGATGCTCATGTCAAACATCCAGCATTTAAATGGAGACTGAGGTTTTGAAATCATGTCTTCATGCTTTTGCAGCAATAAGCTTTTTATTCACTCATTCATTGCCACAGCTCAGATATAGCTATTTGTAGATGAGTATACAGAATGCCCGATGGTCTAGGGAAAGCTCACAACCCATTAAGGAGACAGAGCCAGCTGTCTGAAAAATGCACCCAGTATTGTATTGAAAAAAATCACGTGTGGCAGGAGCTTCCTGAAGATAGTCAGCCAGTCTAGGGTGGGTAAGTTGGGCTGGCATGTTTGAAGCCCAGATGCCTCTGGAGTATTGGGCCTTTGGAGTTTGTTGCAGAGACGCTGCAACAAAAAATTTCCAAACTAGTTTAGGGCCACAGGGAAAAAGAGAAACGAACCTAGCATCTAGGGTTGTGACTCTGGCATGAGCCCTGCATCTAGTTAGGGCCTTTATTGGTGGCTGCAAAACCACAGGCAGGTGGCTTTTTGTGAATTTGTGCCTTAAATTTGGGCACCGAGTGTACCAATGATCCCATTGGACTTAGTAATAAAAACCCAGTGTCAGAGATAGGGGTAAATGCTGAGAGATCAGAGAGACAATGGAGCAAAAACACAGCCAACTTACCTACTCAAATTCCCAGCCAAAAAGAGACTTAGCTCCTGTATTTTTCTGCCATGCATTCTTCTCTCTGCCCAGTCCAGTCATCTCACTTCCTGTCTGTCTGTGCAAACCTCCAGACCTCTATGGCTAACTAGTGGCTAGCTCTGTCCTCTGATCTTCAGGAAAGCTTTCTTTGTTAGAGTCCAAACAAGATATCACCACAGCTTTCCTTTATTTCTTGCCTCTAATTCATCATCATTATCACAGAAAAATATAATGAAAATGCTATAAATTACATTTCTTTTTGTCCAATCTATATTTTTGTCTTTCATTAAACCCTATTACCGTATCTTTATCAATATTGACACCCACTTTACCTATCACAGGTTCCTCTTTAGGTTCCTAATTCACAAACACAGGGAAAGGTAATAGTCTGATGGTCACTTATGATGACGTCATGCTTTTATGAATTTTTTCAAGCTGAATTTCCCCTTTGAATGTATGTTTACATTCTCTAGGTGAAGTATTTTTAAGCATCTCCCCTTTTATTCTCCTATCCCCATTTCCCACCCATTCTCCAACTCTCCCATGTGTTATTGCTCTCTTTCTTTTGTAGTGTTGAAGACTGAATCCAGGGATTGTGTGAATTGTCTATAGTTAATTTTGTTACCTTCTATAAATTTTGAGAAACGAATTTTGATGAGATGCTCAGGGTGACCTTGAACACACCCAGTAACTCAGGATGGCTTTGAACATGGGAGCCTATGGTTTAGCTACCTGTGTACCTGGGATTATAGGCTGTAGCCACCATATTCCACCTAAAGATTTCTCTGTTCTTAACCACTCAGGGTTAGGCAACCTACAAAATCTGATTCTGAGTATCATTCTTGTGAAATATGGTTTTCCCTTGACCCACAGGTGCCAATCAACAGTTTCTTAACTGTTTTATCATTCTCCTGTTACTACATTTATATATTCTAATTTGGTAAAAGTGTAGTATCAATATCCTAAACAAATAGAAGAAAAAATTCTATTTTTATTTGAAGATACTTTGTTTTTCTAGAAAAGTAGAGCAAATTTTGAGAAATAAGGCTTTTTGTCTGACCAGAATATCTTGAAAAAACGAATTGGTACATAAAATTTACTGTCAGTGAGATTCTATTTTCTCCCCAAGTCCACAGTACTGATTCTTATGCCCAAGTTGAATATTTCACTATGGCAAAATAAAATAACTTACACTGCATCATCCTGAAATAGAAAAAAAATCTAACCTGTATGTTATAAATTAAGCAAAAACATCAATATAACTGTTGAGAAGAAAAGGTCTCTTGTTGATTACTTGATTATGTCTTATTTGAAAAAAATAATTCTGTTGGTTCAGAACTAGTCTTGCCTTTCCATCTCAACTTCTTTCCCATTAATAAGATACCACAGTGCTGAAATTTCTTTATTGTACTTGCCACATGTTCCACACTAAATATGCATTCCTTATTTACTTGAAAATGGCATTTAAAGTGGAGAGCATCTTGGATTTTTTCAGGTAAATCAAACCTATCTGAACCAAATACTTGCCAAGTTCTCATTTCTAGGAGCCATGAAATGCATGTCTCCTCTTCTCCTGCCAGTCACTAAAGCCAGACTCTTTTTTTTTATTTGTTTTGGTTTTTCGAGACAGAGTTTCCCTGTGGCTTTGGAGGCTGTCCTGGAACTATCTCTTGTAGACCAGGCTAGTCTCGAACTCACAGTGATCCACCTGCCTCTGCCTCCCAAGTGCTGGGATTGAAGGCGTGCAACACCACCGCTCGGCCATAAAGCCAGACTCTTACAAGGCATATTAGAGCCTAGACACTTCCTTTTTGGTACCTCTCTATTAATCATTTCCCTTAATTTGTTGATGCTAACACCTTAGTTTCAACCCTCATCACTTTCTCTCTGGATGTTTGTAGTAGCATCCTCAGTGGTCTCCATACTTCTTAATCTTGGATTCTTTATATCCTTCAATCTGTTCTAAATATTTTCTCCACTGTCTTCCTAAACTCTTCTGCACATTGTTTTCTAGTCATTCTTGTATGAACATGCTATTTTATTTCTTATTTCTTTCTTTGTTGATTATAGTAGGTTAGAATAATAAATACCTTCTACTTTACCTTATGTCTTAACTTTTAGTTTTCCAAGGTCTGAAACGCTAAAAGCTATTTCTTATTACTGTGTAATTTTTCAGCTAATACATGAATCTTCAACACTGCTTTTCTCTTACTGAGAACCTAATAACACTGCAGTGGACTAGTGTTAATTTGTCCATGGAATTCATAGTGCTAGAAGGCTTTATAGTGACTGACACATGCAGCTTTGTCCATGTAGCAAAGTTGTCACTGCCCAAGGCACAAGGCCGTTTTGCCAGGACTTTGTTGAGGAGTCAAGAGATCACTCGGGGTCAAAGGGTAGGCTAATTCACTAGAAGAAAGTGGATGAGAACTTGGACAAAAATCTCAGTAAGGGTGTTAATTTTGTTATTTTATATAATTACTTAGATTTGGAAATCTAGAACCCTAGTTTGCCATTAAATAGGAAAAGTGAAGCAAATGCTTGGCAAACTTTGACTTAAAATAAATTCCAATTTGTAGAACATCTATCATTTTTAATAGTATGTGGTTATAAAATTTTTAGCAAGCTATATAAAGAAGTAATTCAATTTACAGAGGTGAAAGGAAAGTCACCCCAAAGATTTTTAATTCAGCTGCTTTTAGTTGGAAGCATGTCTTTGTTTTAAAAGGATAACCATAGAAAAACTTTCTGCTTCTTTATACCTTTATACCTCTACCTTTAATGCACCTTTGGATGTTGGTGCCCCTGGGCAACCTCAAGGAATCAGGTTTTCGGTATATGCTTTATTTCCCTCAGGAAGGCTTCTGGGCACGATCTAAAACAGTAACTTTCAACTATGGATACAGTTTGAAATCATATTGGCAATGTATAATAAATATGGTTATGTAGGAACTATCCCAGAGATTTTAGTTTGATATCGAGGAAGCCTCAACTATGCATTTCCTAAAATCTATCCAGAATAATTTTACATGTAATGACAGAGTGTTTGTTGTATAATCCTTTAATTGACATTTTCCAAATAAAGATTCAACTGCTTTTTAAAGGCTAACCATCCAAATGAAAATCAGATGTAGCCTAAGTACCCAGTAGCCAGCTGTTTGCATCTGAAATGATGTCAATTCCTAGAGATTCTTAGAATCTATTCATAATAGACCACACAGCAGACACAGTGCTGATTCCATCTTTAATCTCATAGAGGACTGTGTTCCCAGTGGTTCCTTGTAAGTTGGGATCTTACAATGAGAAAATCACTGTCGGAAATACATACATGAAATTCATTTATGTATTTTTTTTTGGTTTTTCGAGACAGGGTTTCTCTGTGTTGCTTTGGAGCCTATCCTGGCACTCACTCTGGAGACCAAGGTAGCCTTGAACTCACAGAGATCAGCCTGCTTCTGCCTCTCAAGTGCTGGGATTAAAAGCATGTGCCACCAACATCTGGCTCTTTCAGTTTTTAATATCATTCTTCTGAAACAGAACCAAAGGAAGAAATTTGTGATGAGCTGACGGTTGTTGTTTGTGTATAGTTTCCAGAAAAATACCTCCTATAAAGACAAAAAGATATGTATCTATAAATCTCATCGATTCATAGGTTATTTCCCAATGGGTCATTGGGATTTATCAGGAGTCTAAAGATGCCACAGATCCTCTTTTGTCTATTTTATGCATTGTACTACTTGACTACTGAAATTTTTTTGAACTATAATTGACATGGAACTAAATTCAGGAGACGTGGTTAGAAACAAAAACTCAGTTTTTGAAATATGAAACAGTAGTGTATGTCTTTCTTTACTAGAAGTCAAGAGAAATGCATTCTTTGAGCCTGCTGAAATGGCTTTAAAATATTGGACTCAATTCTGTATTGAAGTAGAATGCTTATATCATATAGCAATTCTGTTGAATTATGGAGAAATGACTAAATTTTTTTGCCACAGTGGCTTTACCACTTTACATTTGTACCAGTAACACTCAAAAACTAATTTATCTGCTTCAGCTACAACATTTAAATTCTGCATTTTTTATTTTGCACTCTTTTTCTTTCTGTTACTCTTTCTCTTTCGTTCTTTTTCGTTCTTTCTTTCTTTCTTTTTCTTTCTTTCCTTCCTTCCTTTCTTCCTTCCTTCTTTTCTTCCTCCGTCCCTCCCTCCTCCCCTCCCTCCCTCCCTGTCTCCCTCTCTTTCTCTCTCCCTCCCTCCCTCTCTGTCTCTCTCTCTTTCTTTCCTGGCTTTTCGGAAACAGGGTTTCCCTGTGTCTTTGGAGGATGTCCTGGAACTAGCTGTTGTAGATGATGTAGAGTATGATAGGACTGACTTTGAAGGAGTAATGGACCAGAGACCTCCACTCAATTCTCCCTAGAGAAAAACATTTGAAAAGGGCTGCATTATTACTTACACTATAGTTTAGATAATAACATGAGCAAAATAATTGCAATGGAAATTGTTCATACTATGAACTATACAAGACACTGAACCACTTTTAATACACAAAAGCAACTAAGGACTTTAAAACCTGCCAGAAAGTCAATCAATCAATATGGGTATTACTCACTTTGAACAGTAAATTCATTAAAATATACTTATATACACACTAAATATAAAAAACGACAAAGAAGTGATCTATGCATAAATCGTCTTTTTGGATTCATGTCATTACTGCTTTTTACAATTCTTTTCCACAAATCCTATGAAGTGAAAGTTTTAAATTCTTTAATAAGCTTTATTTAAATAACAGTTTGACTTAGTGTATCATTTCGTCCTTCTTGGCCCGGAAAGGTCTTCTACTTTCCTGTCACATTTCTTATGAAGCATATTTTTGAAAATCTCTCACTTCCTTTTCAACAAAAAATGAGAAAGCTCCCTGAGTTCCATGAAGCAGGAGTGAGTATCTGGAGATTTGATATACTGACTTTCAGGCAAGTTCTCATTTACCAACCAGGATTCCGTCTTGGCCTCTAGGCCATAACTTTCCTTCTTTTGCATTCACTGATGTAGCGCCCAGAGAAAATCTCCTGAAAATAGCTTTTTGTTTAACCTGGAAGCCTTCTGAAAGACAAAACGTATATATTTCTATATATTGTTGTTCCCACTCCCCAGAAATCCTTTTTCCATATTTTCAACCTTCTCTTAACCTTTATAAAATTGTGTATGCCATTTGCAAGATCAGAGTTTAAGGGTCATATTATTCTAGGGAACAAGTCTACTAAATGATGCTCATGGCAGTGTAAAAAAAGTAGGCAAAAGTAATGAAAATTGCTGTGAGGATGTTCAGTCCCAGAGAAAGGTATTTTATATTTTTCTTAACCAAATATTTAGAACTCATTTATGGGAGAACTATAAAAATAAATGAATACCTTTCCTAATAACCTAAGATATCTAGATCTTTTAGCTAAAATATGATGTATCATATTGAATTGAAATCTTCAAAATTCTCTTAAGATCGTGATTTCCTCTGCAATGATTCCCATTCTAGTTCCTATGTTTGTTCTTGATTACCTTACTGCTTTGTTTAGCGGAGACTCATTTCCCGTGGGATCTCTGTAGAGTGTAGTAAAGAACAAAATTCAAACCATTATAGGAAGTAATATGACATAATTCCAGTAGCAGTGTCTAAACCGTTCACATAATTTGGCAGAAGAAAAATCTTATTTTTCCATCTAATACTTGAAAACTATCCTTTGTTAATGTCTGTTATAGACTACTCCTCTTTGTAATCAGTTTTCTTGAAATTTTAGCACTTTGTAAATGAATAAATTTGTAAGATATTTCAATACTTTGAGTAACCCATGACTCACAATTCTAAAAGATATTCCTGATTAACCCTGTTTACATATAATTTGCCAGAAAATTTCTGGAGATAAGAAAAAATATTTTTATGATTATCAGTGACGAACCAGTAAAAGTGCCGTGGTTTGGAGGTTATATTTCAAATACCACTATTTGGTTAAAAGTCCTTATTTAAGACTATATTATTTCACAGTTTTACTATTGTTTTCATACATAAGTCTGAATTGATTCAATTTGAGTTAATCAGTACAAATTGATTAGTTTTCCTTAGTTAATGTATTTGTCTTATGCTTATCTTTTCATCCATTCAACTATTTATATGATTAGGCAGTAAATTTTTACTGGACTTTCTCTGTCACATCATAATTTAAATATTGTGAAATACAAAGATGAATCAGGCATAGTACCTGAACTCTGGCACAAAGGGAAGATATCCCTCCTTATTCTCCTTACCGTCTTCCTGACTCTGTGTCATCTTAGAAAATCCTGTGTTTCTTACACCTTTTCCCAATCCTTAGCATATCTTTTGTCCTAGAATGAGCATGGAAATCAGCAGATTTGAGGACACCCCATAACCTGTGGAAGACTTTTTTTCGGTTGCTTAATATGTAGTATAATTGTATTTTGGATCTCTTTTACATGTTACAGATACCATTTGTGTATACTATTTCTTTGCCCACATTTTCAATGTTAGTTGTTGCTGTGGCAACCAGCTCTAGGCCTCAGGGCAATTCATTTAAACTGCCACATATACCTCTACTTTCTGACAAGTGACTTGTTGCCCAGTAAAATTTGTATTTCATGTCAGATACACTTTTGAACATGTGTGCACCAAATACTGTATAGTATACACTTAACGCTAATTAAATTTGTGATTTGTGAAAATTCAAATTTAACTGGGTTTTTTCTCATTTCCTTTTTTAATTTGGGCAAACTTAATTGAAAGCTCTCATTTTGAATTACTATTCAGCAGAGGAAACCTCTGGCTATTGGAGGTAATGGTCCATTAGACAGACTAGCTGCTATTGTCACAGTGATGTCACTCACGTAATACTTCTTTTTACTGCGATGCTGGGATGAAACCCAATGTTTCATACATGCTAAACAAGCACTTTACCAATTCTGATATGTCCTTAGTCAGGTGGGTGATTCTGCGATAAATCTTTCGTGTCTTCTTAATGGACTTTTGTCCCACCAAGGATTAAGCAGTTTTCCATGACTAAGAATTAACTGTTTAAAAAATCTAGTTAGAAGGCAGATTTGTGGATATACCCCAACAATCCAAGCATTTGAAAGGTAGGAGAATTAGGAGTTCAGAAGCACCATGGCTGCATAGCTAGTATAAGTCACTTTGGATTATAAGTATACTCCTGAAAAAATAACAGGAACCTCTTGATTGACCTAATTACCTTGTCTGGATTTCTCCAGTCCTCATCCATAGGTTTTGGGGTCCTCAACCTATATGCCCATTGTTATTCTCTCTGCTCTACTTTTAGAAGAAATGAGGGCTAAGCACATTCTTTTCCATTATTATATTAAGTTATGGGTACTCTGTGCAGTTGAATTGCAACGTTAGAATAAAATTATAACCCTAATAGAGTAGCAGGCTCTTTGGAGTATTTTGAGTCTTGAAGTGTCCATTGTTCATTTTTGGCATTTAAGCATATATGTGGATGTCTTATGGAAGGAATTGAAAGAAAATGATTGACAGACATAATTGAGAGGATATTCACATTGGGGATTCAAATATACCAAGTGAAGTGTCTGAAAAGAAATTAATCATGAGAATAACACAAATTATTGCATATATTTTAACACAAAATTTCACTAAAATTCTGTCTGTATTTCAGATCAATCATTTTAACTTTAATATAGAAAATAAAAATGAAAACTTTTGTAACATTAGATAGTTTGATTCATTTATAAAATACAAAAATAAAAGCCATGTTATTAACAAACGAATAGAAGCAAGGGATAACTCTTTTACTTTTACTTTTCTTTTGAAGGTAGGTTACTCTGTATAGCTTTGGAGCCTGTCCTGGCATTTGTATCCTACCTTTCTGCTATCTGTTTATCATCTGCATTTGCTTAGGGGGTATTTCTTCAAATAGTAGAAGTGATATACTGTCTCTTCAAATGACATTCTGGGATACATAGGTTATATTTGAGTCTTACATAACACCATATATAGAGATGAAAGCTTCATTTGAACATTCAAAGCCTTAATCTTATAAAATAATGGGCAAGAAAAAAATTAAGAATCCTTATATCATATCTTTTTTCCCAAGGAATACCTTAAATACAGAAGCAATAAAGGCAATAGGACAAAAAGTAATGACATTGTATATATTAAAATTTAATTTTTATATGGAAAAGAGTTACCATAATTTGTTATTAATAAAATTACAAGTCAATAAGCAAGATTGGAAATAGCATGAGCCAAAAGTTTAATACCAGTAATCTATACATTATCTTAATGTAAAAGCAACAATGGAGAAAAGGATGGAAAAAAAGAGGGCAACTGATTATGGCATAGTTTTCACCATTATTTTATTTGTTCACTTCCTCTATTGAGATAATTATGGTTTTCCACAAAAATGAGCTTAGACATTGTTGTATCATTTGGGTCTATGAAGGTTATAATTCACAGAGAGAAGATTGAAGACAGAGGTTTTCAAACTTTTGACATTGCAATATGATATTATCCACAAATGTGTTGTGCTATACTCATAAGTATCCTGAGACACGTGTAATCTGTGAGATGCAGGCTAGGTATACCTTTTATAAGACTTCCTTTTGGATTAGTTATGTTATACACATCTTCTTCCAAAGCAAGTAGCAATACTCCAGTAATTGCTGGATGAATTATCTTAGAAGGAACCACAGTGGGCATGGAAAATCAATTTTATATTAAATCAGTGAATTGGAGGTGCTTTTCACACATTCAGTTTACACTGCTATAAAAAAAACCCACAGAATTAGCATTTTTCAAACAACAGAAATCTTGCCTCTTAAGGTTCCAGAGACTAAGTCAAAGATCAAAAATCCAACAGATTTGGTGTCCAGTGATATCTCTGTTGTTCACAAACAATATTTTGTTCCTCCATTATGGGATGATAGAAAGGTGAGATAATCCACCCCAGACTCTTTTATGAGGAAATTAACTCAAGTTATCAATCTTCTGTTCTCATAACGCATTAATCTCTTAGATATCTCCATTTTTAAATTTCTGCAGTAGAGATTGAATTTCACCATAATGTTATCCTAATTTTTCCTGACTCCCACAAAAATAGGTAGCAGAATGTGGGTACTGATTGTTACTAATTGGATCTTGGGGATGAAGGAAATAGGGAAAAGCTTCAGGATTGGTGAGACATGTCTTTTAAATAGAAACCATAAATTAAACTTGAGACCAGAAAAAATATAAGTATCTTAATAACTCTGGAGGAGTTTGACTATTCTATATTGAAAACCTTAGAAGGTTTAGGTGTCTAATGAGGGCTACTTTTGTTTTCAATGTGGTACTTTCCTGCTTCATCCTCTGAATGGTGAAATCCATATCATGAGGAAGGCTTGGTTCCTTGATATTTAGAGGTGTTGAATGAATTAATCTGGAGATACATGTCTCCTGATTTCTGGAGTGTGAGATGACAAACTTCCCCTGATCATGTACTTTAATTCATTTTTGTTATTAACTGGAAAAATAGCCTAATTATAGTAAGGAAGATTTCTTTCTCTAGCCATCAGACATGAGAGTTTATCTCTACTGTTTGCAAGTACTTTGATCCTCTTGTGAATAGTTGTCTCTATCAGAAAGTTTTAATTATGCTAAAAATATTACCTGGGAAGTATTAGTTTCACAATAGCCTAAGTTGCTGTATGGTTGTTTTCTTTTACTTGTGGAACCCTAGGTTAATTTTTTTCACTGTTCTTGATTTCATTTTATCATCTGTTAAACATTTAATGAAATCAGTAATTAAAGGGTGTTTGTAAAGCATACAAAGATATAATATGAGAATTATTAAGGTATTCAAAAATAGTACTTGGTATTTAATAAGCATCCAGTAGGTGTTTTGCATTATTAAACTTTAATAGATAGCTATTCTTTCTATGGGACATTTACTCACACAGATGAATAAAAGGGTTTTGCTATGTTTTCATCACCAGGACACCCATTGTTTCTTTGGAAGTTAGAAACCAAAGTTAGGTCTCAGAAAGGCAGACACCAAGGCATTTTTATTAATAAATTATCCACTAAGAAACACACTATTGTGAAGGCTTTAATATGAAAATTGGGCTTTTATGCTGAGAATAAACTCACCACTTTTTTTTCTGAAAATCTTATGTCACTCATTGATACAGAATGGTGAAAGTGGTAAGGCTCTTCAAGAGTGCTAGTCCCAATACCTGGTGTAATTCATAGAGTATTTAAACCTAAATTATTTAAGACAGAATCATTTTCTGAATCCTCAGTGATTGAGTACTAGAAATATCCTTCTAGGAAACTCACACTGACTGGAGTTTCAAGACATGCTGATGACTGGGATTTTACATATCTCTCAAAGTATTGTATTAAAGACTTCATCCTCAGATGAAGGTGCTATTGGATGAAACCTCTAGCACATGGATGTATGATCATCAAGTCAGAGGGGACATTGCCTCTAGGGAGGTATTGGGTCCCTGGCCCCTCTTCTTTTGATCTGTATTTCCTAGTTGCCAGAAAATGAGCTGTTTTACGCTGCCTCATATTTCTGCCCTGATATGCTGCCTCATTACAGGCCAGTAAACAACGATCCACAAACCATCATAGCCTAAGGCCACTGAAACATGGTCCAAAATAAAGATTTTTCTACCTTAAGTTGCTTTTTCTCAAGAATTTTATCACAAGATTGGTATATGTTTCTAGAATTATGTGTTCTGAGAAATGTATTGTTTGATGATTCTGTCATTGTATGAACATTATAAAGAACACTTAATACAAATTGAGATTGCTATGATGTCCCCAAGTGTCCCAATGTATGGGACCATCTGAAAGTTGGTGGCATACAATTTAGCAGATGTCCTTTGTAGAGCATCACTCTGCAACTAAGACTTTATATTGTCAGGTTTACCTTTATCAATGTAAACATCTGATGTATAGGTTGTCCTAGGCTACCTTTATAAAAGAGTTTTGTTTTTAAACTCCTAAAGAATTGAGACCCATCAGCTTAGCAGTTATTTTAAGCCCTTTGTTAAACTTAAGTCATTGTCTTAATGTACCATAAGAAATATACAGCTCAATATTTTTTATTAACATATGCAACTTTTGGCTGTGATCTTAAATTTTAGCTCTTTTGATTTAAGCACAAATACTAATAATATAACAGAAGCATTAATATCTCATAACCTTGTAAATTTGAACAATTAAAAATCTTTTAATGTCTGTAAGAATATCGGAAATAAAGCACCCTTGATGTGTTTAAAATCATTATCATCTGGGTGACTATTAAATTTATGTTGTCAATTTCCAGTGTTACTAGTTTTAACTTTTTGACAGATTTAACCATGAAACAGTTTTAATATTATCTTTATTAAAAAGATATCTGAATTCCTGATAACCCAAATTTAATGACTGGAGCTCAGAGATAAATTCTGAGCTATGTCCATAAATGACTGGCTGATGTTACCATTAAACAGCAAAAATATTTGAACCATTTTTGTTTTGGCTTCTAATAAAATTTACATTTATACCAAAAAACACAGAAAGAACCTTTTAAGGAATATACATAAGTTTTTTTTTTGGAGGTGAGGACATGTATAAAATTTTTAAACAGTATTAACCTGGTGTGGTCAAAATTTTTAACCCGTATTATTATTATAAATAGATATGAGAGCCCTTAGAAAACAGTTTACATTTTTCTCTGACATTTTTATGACATTCTTTTGACCCTCTTTAACTTTTTGCTCTTTTTTTTTTGATTCTCTTAGACATCCCCATCTTAGAGAAACCTGGTCAGGGTTTCTGTGGGGTCAGGAATCTGACATTTTTTTCTCTTACCTGTAAAATAATTTTTTTTTTGGTTTTTCCAGATAGGGTTTCTCTGTGGCTTTGGAGGCTGTCCTGGAACTAGCTCTTTTAGACCAGGCTGGTCTCGAACTCACAGAGATCCGCCTACCTCTGCCTCCCGAGTGCTGGGATTAAAGGCGTGCACCACCAATGCCCGGCTCCTGTAAAATAATCTTAAGATTAAAAGAACCGTCTGGAGTCCAGCCAACCTTACATGTTGCCCATTTGGAACTGCAGAAAGTTTGTTCTTTACTTTATTTTATGCTTTTATGAGGTCCAGTGACTAGTTGTTGACTCAGTCCCAAACGTCTCCCCAGTGGTCTAGAGTCAAACTTAAAGGGGTCTTTAGTTGTTGTCCCATGGTGGTCCGATGGTGAAAAACAAAAAGAGACAAGCAGACAAACATTGAGACAGACAGTCAGGCTAAACAACAAAGGCCGCACGTCTGCAAATCGGTGAAAAAATGAAACCACAAACTCAAATGGGAGCAGAGACTTGCATCATCTGCTCTCAGACACAAGGGTTGCCTGCTCGCCCGGGCCCACCCAAACTCCCCATGGAGTGTCCTCCAGGGTCAGACTCCCAGGGGAGTGATTCATCAGTCTACCTTGTGTGTCTCTACAAAGCCTGCATAGTCTATACAGGGCTTCCAAATAGACAGACAAACAGAAAACATGAATCAAAATAAGCCGGTGTTGCTTACCTCCTCCGAGTCGAGGTAATGAGTCTGGGGTCTCCTCTGACTTCTTGGCTGGCTTGCCAAAGGAAAGACCCTAGACCCCTAAGGGACACAGGGTCCCAAGGAGCCCCTGAGACTCAGAAACAATACCGAGAGCTGCAAAAGCAAGAGGGTTTATTGAATGCATGCACATTCGGTTGTTAGCAATATTGGGAAGGCTGCACACCCCAGCATGGGGTGTAAGCTCCTTATATAGGAAAAAAATGCAGATGAGCATACAGGCAATGGGCACAAAGTGATTGATTACAAAGTATGACTTCATGTTAGTCACCCAGGTGTGACATGCTTTTCTACAAAGGAAAAACCACAGAATGTATCCTGAAATGTCCCCGATTGTCTGTTGAACAGGTGTGACCCAAAAAGGATTGTTGTCTGCCCTCAGGTTGGGGCCAATTCCCTTGTCCTGAGACAAGTCCTGTTTGAAACTTTTTCTCTCAGCAAACTAAAATGTTTCAATGGCATTCATGGTATTTTGAAAGAGGTGGTAGGAATGACAAGGGAGGTAGGGATAAATATAAGAGTTATATAGATAAGGAAGGTAATAATAACTATGTAGATTGAGGAGATTCACAAAATAAATTTTTGAGCTCAGATTAGCAAGACAAGCCAGTAGGAGATATGAAAAATGCTAGAATAAGAGCAGTTTCAACTCCTGATCGTTTATCCAGACTTTCTATTTCCAGCATCACCACATTCTGTGTTTTCTTTATTGTGTCTATTTCAGCATTCATGCCTTGAACTGTTTCAAGTGTTTCCTTCACTTGTTTTGTTGTTTTTTCTTGCCTTTCTTTAGATTCTTTAAGAGATTTATTTCTTGAATATTTTTGGATTGTCTTTTCCTCCATTTCATGTGATTTTTTGCTTGTTTTTTCTTCTATTTCTTTAAGGGATTTTCTTATTTCCTCTTTAAAGGTCTATATCACCTTCCTGAGATAATTTTTGAAGTCCATCTCTTCTTCATCCTTTGGGTTGGGCTTTTCAGATCTTGCTGGTTTGGAGTCCCTAGATTCTGGTGGTGTCATATTGGTCTTTGTGCTGTTGAGTGTGTTCTTGTTGTCTTCTTCTTCCCACATCTTCTTCTAGTCGGTGCAGGTGGGGTCTCTCTAGCTATTCTTGTGACCCTTTGGTGTGTGGGCCAGGACTTCTATGTCCGAAACACTGGATGGTCTTGCCTCTCCTGGTAGTCTTGTCACTCGGTAGGGTTTAGGCCTCATTAGGGATCAGGCTGACAGAGTGAGAAGGAAGAGTGAGGTGTTTCCAGACTCAGGGAGCTCCTCCTGCCTGGGCAGGTCCACTCCAAGCAGGCTCAGGTCCAGAGAGATCAGGGGTGATTGGAACTTTTGACAGGAGTCGGCAAGAGCAGAGGGTACACTCAGCTTGGAAATGGTCAGGCCGGCTGATCAGGAAGGAAGAGTGGGGTGTTTCCAGACTCTAGAGCCTATGCTTTTCAGACAGTCTTTGCTTACAGGTACAACAATGAGTAGCACATGGACAGCTAATACTTTTAGATAATGTCTCCTGCCACAAAGGTCTTAGTCTTTTAGCAGGTATCTCACAGAAAATCTCAAAATAAATCAAGGTGCCTCTGTAGGATCATGACTAAGGGAATGAAAACACTTCTTGAATTATAAAATGTTTTAAAACAAATCTACTAGGAATCTAGAAAAAAGTAACACTTCTTGGTGCATTTAAAATGGAATATATGTGAGCCTGGGTGTCAATTTTGTATCCTATATTCACTGATACCTGTGTTCTGCCTTTTTGCCAAGGCATATATCACTGTACAACATTGTGGAATTATTTGAACCAATATCATGTGTGAAAGAAGGCACTCGAAGCTGAAATACAGTATTATTACTGAGTATTTTGTTCTCCCCAAAGCAATATCCATTGTACCTCCTTAGAAATCAGCATGCATTGAGGTGAGTTTTCTGTCATTAAAGCCTATGCTGTTTTAAAGTCTATGGACCTCAGTTCCAGGCCAGGTTAGAAGAACTCCAAAATTGTTTCACAAGAGAAAGTAGAAAACACCGCCTGCCTGTTCCTTTGCAGTAAAGCAAATTATAACAAGCCAGGATTCTATATGAGTTAATGTACAAGGGAGGAACTGCTCAGTGTCCCCTTCGTACATTCTCAGTAGAGAACTGAGATTCCATCTACACAGAATCATATTGAGTGTCCCTTGATGTTTCTGGCCTCTCTAAAACCTCTCCTTCTTGGAATCTCAAATGACCATAGGTAGTGTGGCCTATACTCTTGAATTATAGGTCACACACTTCCATTGTGAAAAGTAAGTTCTTAATAATTTTTAGATTTTCATGTGATTATAATATTCCTCCATGAGTTTGTGTGGACAAAAATCCTCGGTAATTTCCATTAGTATAAATTTTTAAGAATATGGCATCCTCATTAAAGCTAAAAATGTGTTTTCATTTGTGTTTCCCTGATGGAAAAGAATGTGTCTTTTATATGTCTTTCAGCCATTTTAGACTCCTCTATTTAGAATTATCTATTTAGTTCTGTAACCCATTTTATTTTTCTGCATATTTTATTTCAATTACAAACAAGATTGTTTTACATGACAATTGCAGTTCCCTCTCCCTCCCCTCCTCCCCCACCCTCCCAAATAAAACCATAACTATCACATATTTTTTCTGCTCCCCCTTGATGGTGAGGCCTACCATAAAGTGTCATAAGGGTCTGTCGTATCATTTGGGATAGGGCCTAGGCACCCCCGTGTGAGGGAGTATTCCTTTATGTGGAATGGGCTCCCAAAGTCCACACCTATGCTAGGGATAAGTACTGAACTACTAGAGGAGGTCCGGTAGATTTCCAATGTTTCCTTACTGAAACCCATGTTCCTGAGTTGTAGATCAGTCCCATGTTGGTATCCCAGCTATCAGACTGGGGACCAAGAGCTCCCTGAAGTTCAGGGCAGCTGTTTCTGTGGGTTTCACCAGTCTGGTCTGGACCCCTTTGTTCTTCACTCATCCTACTCTGCAACTGGATTCCATATCATTTCACTGATTAGTTGTGTGTGTCTGCTTCTACTTCCACCAGTTGCTGGATGAGGGCTATCAGTCAGCACATAAGTCAGCCATCAATCTCATTATCAGGGGAGGGCATTTAAGGCAGCCTCTCCTCTGTTGCTTAGATTGTTAGCTGGTGTCATTTTTGTAGATCTACAGACATTTCCCTAGTTCCTGATTTCTCTGTAAACCCTCTATTATGGTATCTCCATTCTTGTTATCTTCTATTCTTTCCCTGACTCAAACTTTCTGCTCCCTCATGTAGTCTGCACCCCTCGTCTTCTCCTCTTCTCATTCTCCAAGCTCCCTGCCCCTTATTCCCATGAACCAATGTGCTCAGGTTATCTTGACCCTTTCCCCTTCTGCAGGGGACCATGTATGTCTCAGTAAAGGTCCTCCTTGATTGCTAGCTTCTCGGGCAGTGTGGATTGTAGGCTGGCAATCCTTTAGTCTGTGTCTAAAATCCAAATACGTGTGAGGATATACCAAGTTTGTCTTTTTGTGATTGGATTACCTCACTCAGAATGGTTTTTTAGTTCCATCCATTTTCCTGCAAATTTCAAGATTCCATTGTTTTTTTTTTCTTCTGAGTAGTACTCCATTGTGTAAATGTACCAGATTTTCTCTATTCATTCTTCAGTTGAGGGGCATCTAGGCTGCTTCCAGTTTCTGGCTATTACGAATAATGTGCTGCTATGCTCATCGTTGAACAGATTTCCTTATTGTATGAATGTGCTTCTTTTGGGTATACACACAAGAGTGGAATTGCTGGACCTTGTGGTAGAATGATTCCTAGTTTCTTGAGGAATTGCTGTACAAATTTCCAAAGTAGCTGTATGAGTTGGCACTCTCACCATCAGTGAAGGGGTGTTCCCCTATTTCCACACCCTCTCCAGCATAAACTGTCATAGGTGTTTTTGATTTTGGCCATTCTGACATTAGTAAGTTGGTATCTCAGGGTTGTTTTGATTTGCATTTCCCTGATGGCTAAAGATGTTGAACACTTTCTTATGTGTCTTTCAGCCATTTTAGATTACTCTATTGAGAATTGTCTATTTAGTTCTGCATCTCACTTTTTAATTGGATTGTTTAGTGTTTTGGAGACTAGCTTCTTGAGTTCTTTGTATATTTTGGAGATCAGCCCTCTGTCAGTTTTGGGGTTGGTGAATATCTTTTCCCAGTTTGTGGGTTGCCGTTTTGTCTTGCTGACTGTGTCCTTTGCCTTACAGAAGCTTCTCAGTTTCAGGAGGTCCCATTTATCAATTGTTGGTCTCAGTGTCTATGCTACTGGTGTAATGTTCAGGAAGTGGTCTGCTGTACCAATTAATTTAAGTGTATCTTCCATTTGTCTTCTAATAGGTCCATTGTGGCTGCATTTATGTTGATATCTTTGATCAATTTTGACTTAAGTTTTGTGCTTAACGATAGACTTGGATCTATATGCAGTCTTTACAATCCTGCATTCAGTTATGCCTGCACCATTTGTTAAAGATGTTCTTTTTATTCTATCATAAAAATTTAGATTGTCAAAAATCATTTGTTTTGAGTACGTGAGTTAATATCAGTGTTTTCAACTATACTCCATTAATCTACCTGTCTTTTTTTTGTGGCAGTACCAAGCTGTTTTCTGGACTACAGTTCTGTAATAGAGCTTGAAGTCAGGGATGGTGGTGCCTCCAGAAGTTCCTTTATTGTACAGGGTTGCTTTGGCTATCCTGGGTCTTTTGTTTCTCCATATAATGTTGACAGTTGTTCTTTCAAAGTCTGTGAAGAATTGTTTTGGGATCCTGATGGGGATTGCAATGAATCTGTAGATTGCTTTTGGCAAGATTGCCATTTTTACTATGTAGATCCTACCTATCCAAGACCATGGGAGATCTTTCTATTTTCTGATATGTTCTTTAATTTCTTTCTTTAGAGACTAAAAATTCTTGCGGTACAGGTCTTTCAGATTTTTGGTTTGCATTACCCCAAGGTATTTTATGTTGTTTGTAGCAGTTGTAAAATGTGATGTTTCTCTCATTTCTTTCTCCACCAATATGTCTCCAGTTTTAGTAGGGCTGCAGATTTTTTTGAGTTAATCTTGTATCCTGCCAGTTTGCTAAAGGTGTTTATCAGCTGTAGGAATTCCCTGGTAGAGTTTTTCAGGTCACTCATGTAGACTCTCATATCATCTGCAAACAGTGAGCGTTTGCCTTCTTCCTTTCTCATTTGTATTCCCTTGATCTCCTATTGTTGTCTCATTGCTCTAGCTAGAACTTCAAGGGCAATATTGAAGAGGTATGGAGAGAGAGGACAGCCTTGTCTTGTCCTGGATTTTAGTGGAAATGCATTGAATTTCTCTCTATTTAATTTGATGTTGGTTGTGAGCTTGCTGTATATGCTTTTATTGTATTAAGGTATATTACTATTATACATTTTTTTCTCCATGACCTTTATCATGAAGGGAAGTTGGATTTTGTCAAAGGCTTTTTTGGTATCTATTGAAATGATCATATTGGTTTTTTTCCCTGAATCTGTTTATATGGTGGATTACATTAATAGATTTTTGTATGTTGAACCATCCTTGCAACACTGGGATGAAGCCTCCTTGATCATGGTGGATGATATCTCTGATGTATTCTTGGGTTCCATTTGCCAGTATTTTATTGAGTATTTTTGCATTAATGTTCATGAGGGATATTGGTCTGTAGTTCTCTTTCTTAGTTGTGTCTATTTGTCACTAGGTTATCAAGGTAAGTGAAGCCTCTTGAAAATTGCTTGGCAATGACTCTTCTGCTTCTATTGGAAAACTTTGAGGAGAATTAGTATTAGCTCTTCTTTGAATTTCTGGTATCATTCTATACTGAACCCAGGTGGACCTGGGCTTTTTTTGGTTGGAGAATTTTAATGAGTACTTCTATTTCCTTCTAGATTATAGGTCTGTTTAAGTTGCCTATCTTTTCTTCTTCCAAGTTTGGTGATACTGTCCAGAAAATTGTTGATTTCCTTTAAATTTTCCAATTCTGTGGAATACAGGTTTTCAAAGTATGACCTGAGATTGTCTGAATTTCCTAAGTGTCCATTTTTATGTCCCCCTTTTTCATTCCTGATTTTATTGATTTGCATGTTCACTCTCTGCTGTTTAGTAAGTTTGGATAAAGGTTTGTCTATTTTGTTGATTTTCTCGAAGAACCAACTATTCGATATATTGATTCTTTGTATTGTTCTCCTAGTTTCCATTTTATTGATTTCAGCCCTCAATTTGATTAATTCCTGGCATCTGCTCCTCGGGGTGTATTGGCCCCTTTGTGTTCTCATGCTTTCAGTTGTGTTTATATTCTCTAGTGTGATTATTCTCTCCTTTCTTAAATGTGGTTACTTAGTGATGTGAACTTTCCTCTTATCACTGCTTTGAAAGTTTCACATGAGTTTGGGTATGTTGTGTCTGCATTCTCATTGAATTCTCGGTAATCTTTAATTTCTTCTTTTATTTCTTCCTGGGCCCAAGAGTTGTGCAATTGGGTGTTACTTAATTTCCATGATTTTGTAGATTTTCTACAATTCACGCTTTAAAGTATGGTGGTTTGATAAGATACAGGTGGTTATTTCAATTTTTTGTACCTGTTGATGTTTGCTATGTTGCTAAGTATGTGTTCAGTTTTAGAGAAGGTTCTATGTGGCACTGAGAAGAAGGTATACTGCTTTGTGATTGGATGGAATGTTCTATAAATACCTGTTAAGACCAATTGGGCCATAACCATTAGTTCTCTATCTTTGTTCAATCACCTGAAATCCTGTCCCAATCAAACTGGTGAAAAGAGACCAGTCTCAGCAGTGTGTGCTGTATGGCAGAGTTCTGATCACCATCTACTCCTGTGATCCATAACTTCTATTAGTTCCAAATTTTTGACTCCCACTATATGTCAAAGATTCATGCCTTTGTATATGGGGCATAAATGTTCAGATTTGAGACTTCATCCTGATGGATTTCTCCTGTGATGAGTTGGAAATGACCTTATTCATCTCTTTTGACTGATTTTAGTTTAAAGTCTAATTTGATGGATATTAGGATTGCTACCCCTGCTTGGTTTTTTGTGTCCATTTGATTAGAAAATCTTTTCCCAACGTTTAATTCTTAGGACCATCTGTCTTTGAAGTTGAGGTGTGTTTCTTGTATGTAGCAGAAAGATGGATTCTGTCTTCTTATCCATTCTACTAATCTGTGTCTTTTTTTCCACTTTTTTATTTCAATTAGAAACAAGATTGTTTTAGATGACAATCCCCTTTCCCTTCTCCCACCCTTCCTGCCCTACCTGCCCCCCCATTAAGACCTTATCTGTCACATATTTTTCTGCTCCCCCTCGAAGATGAGGCCTTCCATATGGTGTCATCAGTGGTTTTCGTTTCCTTTGGGGTAGTGCCTAGGCCCACCCCAGTAGTATTCCTCTATGTGGACTGGGGTCCAAAGTTCACACCTATGCTAGGGATAAATACTGGGCTTCTACAGGAGGTCCCACAGATTTTTGAGGTTTCCTCACAGAAACCCATGTTCCTGGGGTCTGGATCAGTTCCATGCTGGTATTCCAGCTATCAGACTGGGGAACAAGATTTCACAGATGTTCAGTTCAGCTGTTTCTGTGTGTTTCACCAGCATGTTCTGGACCTCTGTGCTCTTCACTGGTCCTTCTCTGCATCTGGGTTCCCGTTCTGATCGTTGATTAGTTATGGGTGTCTTCTACTTCCACCAGCTGATGGATGAAGGCATATAAGTCAATCATCAATCTCATTATCAGGGAAGGGCATTTAAGTTAGCCTGTCCTCCATTGCTGATAGTTAGTTGGTGTCATCTTTGTAGATCTCCAGACATTTCCCTAGAGCCTGATGTCTCTGTAAACCAAAAATGTCTCCCTCTATTATGATATCTCCATTCGTGTTATCATGTATTCTTCCCCTGACTCATATTTTCTGCTCCCTCGTGTCCTCGGCATCGCTCTTCCTCTTCCCTTCTCATTCTCCTAGCTCCCTCCCCCCTCTTCCCGTGCTCCCAATTTGCTCAGCATATCTTGAACCTCTCCCCTTCTCAAGGGGACCGTGTATGTCTCTCTTAGGGACATCAATGTTTATTAGCTTCTTTGGCAGTGTGGATTGTAGGGTCGAATCCTTATTCTATGTCTGAAATCCACATATGAGTAAGTACATACCATGTTTGTCTTTTTGCGATTGGGTTACCTCGCTCCGAATGGTTTCTTCTAGATCCATCAATTTTCCTGCAAGTTTCAAGATTCCATTGTTTTTTTTCCATTGAGTAGTACTCCATTGTGTAAATATAATGCATTTTATAGGCAAGTTAAGACCATTAATGTTGAAGGACATTAATGACCATTGGTTGTTCATTCTTGTTTTGTATTTGGCGGTGGTGGTGAAATTATGTGTGGGATTCTATCCCTTTTTTCCTTTTGGCTGTTGGTAAACTAGGATTATCTATGGCCTATATTTCTCTGGTTGTAGTTAAGTCCTTGGGTTGCAATTTTCCTTATGGAACATTCTGTAGGAACATTCTGGATTGGTTGATATGTGTTGTTTGAATCTGGTTTTCTCATGGAATATCTTGTTTTCTCGATCTATATTGATTGAAAGCTTTGCTGGGTATAGTAGTCTGGGCTGGCATCCGTGGTCTCTTACTGTAGGTAGAATATCTATCCAGGATGTTCTGGCTTTCAGATTTTCCATGGAAATGTCAGGTGTAATTCTGATAGGATTCCCTTTATATGTAACTTGTCCTTTTTCCTTTGCTGCTCTTAATATTTTCTCTTTATTCTGTATGTTTGGTGTTTTGATTACTATGTGTTGAGGAGACATGTTTTTTGATTCAGTCTTTTTGAAGTCCTTTAGTCTTTTGTACTTTCATTTGCTTGTCTTTCTTTAGGTTGGGGAAGTTTTCTTCTATGATTCTGTTGAATATTTTTTCTTTGCCTTTGAGTTAGATTTCTTCACCTTCTTCTATACCTAGTATTCTTAGGTTTGGTCTTTTCAGGGTATCACATATTTCATGGATATTTTGTGTTAGGGATGTGTTGAACTTGAGATTTTCTTTCTGTACCCCAATTTTTAATTGGATATTTTGGTGATTTGGAACCCAGCTTCATGTGTTCTTTATAAATTATGTAGATCATTCCTCTGTCAGGTAAGGGGTTGGTGAATATGTTTTCCCATTCCGTGGCCTGCCTTTTTGTATTGCTGAGTGTGTTTTTGCCTTACAAATGCTTCTGGTTTTATAGGGGAAAATAGAGAAAGCAAATTAAGAGATACAATCACAGAGGGAGCCAGTATGAGTTTAAAGAGGAATGAGGCACAAGAAAATGTCTGGAGAGCTACAAGGATAACACTAATCATCTAAGCACCAGTGGAGATACTACCTTAAATGCCCTCTCCTGATAATGAGATTGATGACTAAATTATATGCCATCATATAGCCTTCATCCTGCAACTGATGGAAATATGAGCAGATACCCACAACTAAACAGTGAACTGAACTAAAATCCAGTTACAGAGAAGGAGGTGTCATGAGTAAATTGGTCAAGATAAGGCTTGTAAAACCAAAACACCCAGCTGATTTGAACAGGGGGAATGATCACTGGGATACCAGCATGGAACTGAATCAGACCTCATGAATGTGGGTGTCAATGAGAAGGCCTGAGAAATCTATACGGCCCCTTGTAGTAGATCAGTACTTCTCCCTAGCATAGCAATGGAGTTTGGGAGCCCATCCCACATAGGATGATGCTCTCTCAGACTAGACTGCAGGCAAAGGCCTAGGCATTATCCCAAAGGATATGACAGACACTGAAGTCCCACCCGAGAGGAAGACTTCCCTCTTGCTGGGGAGCAGAAATCTTATGGGATAGATAGCATTATAGTGTTGGGCAAGGGAGTTGGGGAGGGAGAGGAACTGGGATTGACATGTAAAACAATGTTGCTTCTAATTGCAATAAATATATAGGAAAACAAGCTAAAAAGTACAACAACTAATGTACCAAAATGTATGAGTGAAACACCAGGAATCTTAAACCTTCCTAATACTTAAAAGAAACTTTGGGTTGTCTCCATTTGGGAACTGCAGCATATGGGATATAACTAAGTGGTCATCAATCAGCTGGAATGGAATATTGATGGGTTTACTTACCTGTGTACTGGACTGAAGCCATTGTAGGTTACTGTGGGGCAGCAGAAGTAAAAATATTTATACCTGAGATAGACTTGTGCCTCCTGTCTAAGTCCAGGAGGATACGTGAGGTCATGGGTGATTGTGTTTGGTTAAGTATTTGACGATATAAGAGATAGTGACAGACAAATCACAAGTGTTTCCTGGCAAGTGTGACAGAAATCTCACTGCCCATATCATGGGCCCTAGAAACAGAGACATCTGAGATGGAGTTTTTACTTGGGGTTCTTAGTATCTTAAGGCATATACCCATGTGCTACTTTTAATATCACCATCCAATGGAGTAGATCCTCCCTAAGAGCCTATGACAAAAGGTCTGGGCATTATGAAGCAACTGGAACTACTAACCCACATGAGGCTACCTACTCTCACTAAATATTTTCTGTGAAAGACCTGCTCCATGTCATTTATTAGTAGATTTTTCTCTTAAGAAGTAAGAACCTATTTGATATTCTTTATTAGGTCTGTACCCCAAGTTTAATTGGATTATTTGGTGTTTTTTTTTTCAGGAATGTACAAATGTCTTTTTTTGGTTTTTTTGTTTGTTTGTTTGTTTTTCTTTTTTGTTTTTTGTTTTTTTTTGTTTTTTTTTTCGAGACAGGGTTTCGCTGTGTAGCTTTGGAGACTATCCTGAAACTCACTCCGGAGACCAGGCTGGCCTCGAACTCACAGAGATCTGCCTGCCTGTGCCTCCCAAGTACTAGGATTAAATGTGTGTGTGCACATTCCAAGGTCCTTCTCTTCTTTAGGAATTTCGGTCACTACAGCTTCTGCTGAAGATAGCAAGGAGGCCACCTCAGCAGCATCTAGTAAAGCAGTTCTTACAACCTAGAAAAAAAATGTTTATAAAATGATTAATGAAAACACACACCATAGAACAAGCCATCCAATGTTTAAGAATTGCTGACTCATTTACGTTTGTTGGATCAATGATTCCCTTTTCTACCATGTTCACAAAATCTCTGAGTATAGCCTCATAACCAACTCCCTAGGAACTCTGCAGAATTTTCTCAACTCTCAAAGATTATTCAACACCTGCGTTCTCAGCAATTGTCACTGCAGGAATTTTGAGTACTCTTTTAGTAATTTCTGTACCTATTTTCTGATCTTCATTTGAAGGATTTAAGGAATCCAAGGCTGGGATGCATGGAGGCAGAGCACAGCTACCTCCTAAAACAATGCCTTTTTCAACAGCTGCTCTTGTAGCATTGAGAGTATCTGTAACTCTGTCTTTCTTCTCCTTCACTTCAACATCCCTTGTTCCTCCATCCTTAAAGACAGCTACTCCATCTGAAAGTTTAGCAAGTGTTTGTTCAGCTTTTCCTTTTCAAATTCACTAGTTGTGATGTCTAGCTGCTTAGCAATTTCTTGAATGTGTTTCTCAATTTGAGTTTAGTCATCAGTTCCTTTCAAAAGCATGGCATCATCTTTGGGTACAATGACCTCTCCAAATTTTCCTAAATCATGACCTTGAACATCATCAAGATTTAGTTTTAGCCCCTGTTCTCCAAATTGCGCACCACCAGTAGCAATAGCCGTATCTTTAAGCTTATTCTTCCTATTGTCCCCAAAACCTGGAGTTTTAACTGCTACGACTGAAGACCAGCTTTTAGCCTGTTCATCACCAGTGTGCTTAGAGCTTCTCCATCAACATCTTCAGCAAATATGACCATTTGTTTCCTATGAGCATTAGCTTCATGAGCAGGTGTAATGGCCTGGACAATAGAAATTTTCTTTTCACTCAACAGAACATAAGCATCTTGGAATTCACATTTTTGACTTATTGATGTCTGAGAAATACATCTTCTTTCAAATTTCATGCCTTCAATAATTTCTAATTCATCGTTCAGGGTATTTCTATCCTTCAGTGTGATGACGCCTTTCCCTCCAACATGTTTCATTGCATCAGATATGATGTTTCCAATGTCTATGTGTCCATTTGCAGAAATTGTAGCAACCTGAGCAAATTCTTCATGGGTTGTCACATGTTTAGATTGTTTTGTTAGTTCATCAATTACAGCACAAACAGCCAACATCACACTTCTCCAGATTTCTATTGGATTAGCCCCTTTGCTGATCTTCTCAAAGCCTTCCTTGGCAATAGAATGTGCCAGAACAGTAGCAGTGGTAGTGCCATCCCAGCCTCTTCATTTGAGTTATTGTCAACATCTTGAACAAGTTTAGCCCTGATATTTTTTGTATTTATCCTTTAGATCATTTGCCTTTGTAAAAATGACCCCGTCTTTTGTTACTTTGGGGCTTCCTCACCTCTGTTCAATAATCGCTGTTCTTCCCTTTGGCCCCATTGTAACAGCTACAGCATCAGCTAAAAGGTCTTCAACTTGAAGCTTAAGGATCAAGCATTTGCACCACATTTTACATCTTTGGCATAGGCCCGAGTGACATGAGGAGCCAGCACCCGGGACACTGGTCTCATCTGGCAAAGGAGTGTGGGTACTCAAAGCATTTCTGCAGGGTGGCTGCGGGAGGGCACTAGGCAAAGCAGGCTGGTGGCGGCGAGTGAGGGCGATTATTTGGTGTTTTGTTGACTGGTTTCTTCAGTTCTTTGTATGTTTTAGAAATTTGCCCTTGGCTAGATGTAGGGTTGGTGAAGATCTTCTCCCATTCTTTGCATTGCTGTCTTATCTTGTTGATTATGTCTTTTGCCTTACAGAATCTTGTCAGTTTCAGGAGGGCCAGAATGTCTAAAGAAAAAACACCATGACAATTTCCATAGTTTTTTTTGTTCCGTGAGTAGTACTCCATTGATTAAATGTATCACATTTTCTTTATCCATCCTTTAGTTGAAGGACATCTTAGTTGTTTACAGATTCTTGCTATTACAAACACTGCCATTATGAACAAAGCTTTACAGATGTTGGTGTTGTATGAATGTACATCTTTGGGTATGTGCAAAGAGTAGAATTACTAGATGGTGAAGAAGACTGATACCGAATTTTCAGAAAAAAAGTCCATACTGACTGCCAAAATGGTTGTACAAGTTTTCACTCCCAGCAGCAACAGAGAAATGTTGCCCATTCTCCACAACCTCTCCAGCATAAACTGTCTGTGGTGATTTTTTTCTCTAACTCTTCTGGCAGGTGTAAGATGATATCTTAGAGTTGTTATGATTTACATTTCTCCAAATGCTAAGGATGTTGAGTATCTTTAAGAAATTTTATTCCTTTATTGACCAAACTAAAGTCTCAATGGACCAAAGACTTCAATATAAATTCAGCCACATGAACCACTTAGCAGAGTAATGGGGATGTAGCATTGAATGAATTTTTATATAAGACAACTTCCTGAACATAACAGTAGCACAGACACTCAGATGGTCAATTCAGTAATGGGGTCTCTTGAAACTGAGAAGATTGTGTAAGGCAAAAGACATACCAAGAAAAGACAGCAGCCCACAGAATGGGAAAAGATCTTCACTAAACCCACATCTAGCCAAGGGCTGATTTCTAAAATATACAAAGAACTGAAGAAGCTAGTCACCAAAACACCAAATAATGCAACTAAAAGGTGGGGTACTGAACTAAATAGAGAATCCACAATAGGTTTTTACTTCTTATGGAAGACAAAAATCTACTAATAAAAGATTTGGAGCAGGTCCTTCATAGACTGTTTCTGAACAGCTCCAGTTGCTTAGAAATGCCCAAACATTTTGTCATTGTATCATATGGAGTATCAACTCCATTGTATGGTGATATTAAATGTTGTTCCATGTCACATACCTTAGGATATTAAAATCCCCAAGTGTAAAACTACATCTCATTTGCTCCCTGTTTCTAGGGCCCATGATATGGGCAGAGAGTTTTCTGTCAGATTTGCCAGGAAACACTTATGATGTGTCTGTAGGTATCTATTACATCTTAAAATTTCAAACCAACCACACCCACTTAAAACTTCACATTATTTCCTCTTGGACTTAGACAGAAGGCAGGAGTCTCTCACAGGCTCCAACTAATTTTACTTCTACTTCCCCACAGTAAACTACTATGGCTTCAGTCCAGTACACATGTAAGTGAATGCATCATTAAACCATTCCAGTTGATTGATGACCACTTAAATGTATCCCTTATGATGCAGTTCTCAAAATGGAAACAACCCCAATTTGCTTGTACTATTTGTGAAGGTGTAAGGCTTCCTGGTGTTTCACTTACACATTTTGTTACATTAGTTGTTTTATTTTTAGCTTTTTTCTATTTTTATATAAATTAGAAAAAAAATGGTTTTAAATTTCAATCGCAGTTCCCTCTACCTCCCATCTTCCCCTGGGCCCTACTAATGCCCTACATATTCCATATCAATTCTGCACTGCAGGGAGTGTTAGGTCTTCCATGGTTGGTCTTTGGAGTCTGTCATATCCCTTGGCATGGGATCTAGGCTCTCCCCCACCATATAGGCTGAGGGAGTTTCCGTCTATGTGAAAAGGGCTCCCACATTCCATTCCTATGCTAGGGATAAGTACTGATCTACTACAAGAGCCTCATGGATTCGGAATGAGTTCCATGCTGGATTCCCAGGGATCAGTCTGGAGGCTTAGAGCTCACCCCTAGTCCAGGTAAGCTGTTTCTGTGGTTTTCACCAGCCTGGTTGTTCCCCTATGCTCATCAATACTCCTTCTCTGCAACTGGATTCCAGTTCAGATCAGCGTTTATCTGTGGGTGTCTGCTAATTCCATCCTATGCTGGATGTACTTTTATGGTGGCATATAAGTTACTCATTTATCTCTTTACCATGGCTTGTTGTAATTTGCTTTACTGCTAAATCTGGCCACCAACGAAACTGGGAAGCTTTGTTTTCTGCTTTTTCTTGTTAAACAATTTTGGAGTTCTTCATATCTTCCCTTTATTCTGCATTCTTCACTGTGATCGACCCTCTATAAAATACCATAGCTTTAATGCCAGAAAACTCACCTCAATGCATGTCTAAGGATATAAAATGGATATTGCTTTGGGGAGAGTACAATAACTAATGATAGCATTGTATTTCAGCTTCATGTGGCTGCTTGGACCCATGATATGTGTGCAAAGATTTCGACAATGTTTGGACAGTGACATATGCCTTGACAAACAGGCAGACACAAGTAACAGTGAATATAAGGTACAAAATTGACACACATGTTCACCTATATTCCATTGCAAAAGCACCAAGAATTTATACTTTTCTCGAGATTCCTAGTAGATTTGTTCCGGGAATACATTTTATTACTCAAGAAGAAGTTTCTATTCCCTAAGTCATGAGAATACAAAGGCAACTGGATCAATTTTGAGATTTTTGGTTTGTTACCTAGAATAATACTACACACTTTGTGGCAGAAGACATTATATATTCTTCGTATATAAACCTCAGTTTATGAAGCCTTTATTGTTAACAATGTCCTTGATTCATGTGGGCAAGCTTGTTGGTCTCACCAGGAGATGTTTTCCATGTCTAATGTCTGAAAAGTTTCCTTTACTACATTTTGATACAACGGTCTTACCTGTTGTCACTAAAAAATAGACATCTATCCAGGGAACGATAGTTTTATCCTTTCTAATCATGGGACTATAACCTTTGTTAATCTCAGATTCTTTTTAATATGTGTCAGTACAAGTGATCACATTGTTCCTTCTTTGAACTTGGATATCTCCCATACTATATATGTCAACCGATATTATATATGTATCCATGATTTGGCATGTCTTCCGAATTTTTGGAAGTGTGGATGGATTTCTCCCTCCTTGTCATTTCCTTGAATTTATTTAGTTAAACACCAGCTTAAAGTAATAGCTGTACATGTGCTACCCTTTATTCTACCGGTGATCAGAGAGTACCTGAAAAGAATAGGCTCAGTAATATGGAAATTCATAGCTGCCAGACTTTCTAAATTTTTACCTAATAAGGCTTGTGGGGGATTTTACACATGTTTGAGAGATATTCCATCAAAGTTTAAATGATTCAATTATTTTGTGTTAAATTTTTGCTAGCTATATAAGCCAGAAATTCAATGGAAACTTGAGACACAGTGATATTGTATATCTACCAAAGAAAGCCTTTGAATAACTTTTTCAGAGACTTTATTCTGTTGAATTATATGATGTTGAATGAGCGTTTGTGCTAAATACAAAACTTGTGCCTGATACATGTCCTTGTCCACAGGCTAATAGATTGTATATGAAAAGAGGATCTTTCTTTCTGCTGCAAACATGAAACACATTTCAATATTAAAGACACTACCTCCTAGTCAAAATTTGGGAAATAATTTTCCAATCAAATGAACATAACAAACATTATGGTACTATGAAGGTTTCCCAGTTGTCAGATGGGGGTCTGTGATCTCCCATTTGATGATATTACCTGTTTCTATGGGGTTCTCCAGCAAGGTATTGTCAAATTTGAAACCACTGTTGTTGACAATTTCCTTGAATCATGTGGCCAAGCTTGGAGGTCTCAACAGGAGACTTTTCTATGGATAATGTCTGAAAATGTTACTTATCTCTACAATTTGAGACAACGGTCTTAACTGTTCTCATTAAAAAATAGATATCTATACAGTGAATTGTAGTTTTATCTATTCTGCTCTGTGTTATTATCTGTGTTAATCTCCGATTCTTTTTAATTTGTGTCTGTATGTGGTTTGTACAAGTGATCACAATGTTCCTTTTTGAATATGGATAGATATGCAAACATGATTTTGTGATGTCTTCTGAATTTTTCCTATGTATATGGATTTCTCCCTCTGTGCCCTTCCTTGAATTTATTTATTCAAACACTTTCATAAAGTAATAGCTGTTCATGTGTTACCCATTATTTTACCAAAGATCAGAGACTATCTGAAAAGCATAGGCTCTGTAATATCGAAAATCATGGGTGCCAATCTTTCTAAATAATGAACTGACAAAGCTTACAGGGATTTTATGCATGCTTGAGAGAAATTCCACCAAAGTTTAAATGATTCAATTTTTATATATTACATGTTTGCTAGCTATATAAGCCACACAATCAATGAGGCCTTGTAAAGGGAAACTCTTTATATTTCAGTGGTGTGCATAACTAAATAGAGAATACACAATAGGGTTTCACTTCATTTGGAATAGAAAATGTAATAATAAAAGATTTACTACAGGTCCTTCATGCAGTATATTTAGTCAGATTAGGTACCCTCATGTTGTTTAACTGTTCCAGTTGCTTGGAAATGCCCAAAACTTTTGTCATAAGCTTACTTGGAGACTCAATTCCATTGTCTGATGAAATTGAAAGTTGTACAACAGCACATACCTAAGTATATTAAAATCCCCATTGCAAAACTGCATCTCACATGCTCCCTGTTTTTTGGCCCCGTGAAAAGCAGAGAGAGATTTCAATCAGAGTTTCCAGGAAACACTTATGATTGGTCTGTCACAAGCTATTACATCTTCAAATTCTAAAGGAACCACACCCATGCATGACCTCACATCATATCCTCCTGGACTTAGGCAGAAGGCATAAGCCTCTGTTTGGCTTTAATTATTTTTATTTCTGCTTTCCCACAGGAAAACTACTATGGCTTCAGTCCAGTACACATGTAAGTAAATTAATCATTATACCATTCCGGCTGATCGATGACCACTTAGATATATATCCGATATGCTCTAGTTCCTACCCTGCCCCCCATTAATGCCCTACATATCCCGTAACATTTCTGCACCCCAGGGAGATGAGTTCTTCCAGCAACGCACTTCAGAGTCTGTCATATCTTTTGGCATAGGGCCTAGGGCCTCCCCGATCGTCTAAGCTGAGGGAGTATCCCCCCATGGAGAATGGGCTCCAAAATCACTTCCTATGATAGGGATAAGTACTGATCTACTGTAAGAGGCCCAATAGATTCCCAAGGCCTCCTCACTCACACCCAAAGTCATTGGGTACTATTTTGGTCACCCAGGTATCATTCTAGGGACAATGACTTCCTCCTTGATCAGGTTAGCTGTTTCCGTGGGTTTCACCAACCTGGTCTTGACTGCTGTGCTCATTACTATTCCCTCTCTGAAACTAGATTCCAGTTCAGTTCATTTCAGTTTTTGGTTGTTGGTGTATGCTTCTACTTCCATCAGCTTCTGGATGAAGGCTCTATGTTGGCATATAAGTTAGTCATCAATCTCAATATCAGGGCAGGGCATTTCTGGTAGCCTCTCCACTGTTGCTTAGATCGTTAGTAGGAGTCATCCTTGTAGATCTCCAAACATTTACCTAGTGCCTGATTTCTCTTTAAACCTATACTGGCTTTCTCTCTGATGGAATCTCTTATTTTGCTGTCCTCCATTCTTCCCCCTATACAACCAGAAGCTTCTGTATGGCTAAGGACACAGTCAGCAATAAAAAATGACAGCCTACAAAATGGGAAAAGATATTCACCAACCCCATATCTGACAGATTGACTCATCTCCAGAACTTACAAAGAACTCAAGAAGCTAGTTTCCAAAACACCAAATAATCCAATTACAAAGTGTAGTACAGAAATAGAGAATTCTCAATAGAGGAATGTAAAATGGCTGAAAGATCACATAAAAATTGTCAACATCCTTAGTCATCAGGGAAATACTAATCAAAACAACTTTTTGACTTTTAATATGGATGTCATATTGGTAAAATATTATAAAATAGAAAAAAGTTTCAGGGATAAAATGGAGGCTATTTTGTCCACACAAACAGATGGATGCATATTGTAATCACATAATAATCTAAATATTACACAAAACTAACTTTTCACTATAGGAATGTGTGGCCTCAACTTCACCTTCACGACTATAGGCCACAATAACGAAGACCATTGGATGGCCCAGGAAGGAGAGGTTTTAGCGAGGCCCAAAACATCAAGGGATATTTTTTGATGTTTAAAGACAGGGTTTCTCTCTGGCTTTGGAGGATGTCCTGGAACTAGTTCTTTTAGACCAGGCTGGTCTTGAACTCAAAGAGATCTGCCTGCCTCTGCCTCCCGAGTGCTGGCATTAAAGGCATGCACCACCACTGCCCGGCTCATCAAGGGACATTTGATGTGTCTCTGTGTAGCTGGGATCTCAGTGCTCTACTGAGAATGTATGAAGTGGACACAGAAAAGTTCCTCCTTTGTACAATAACACATATCCAATCCTGGCTTGTTATAATTTGCTTTACTGCTAAATCTGCCCAGCAAAGAAAATGGGAGGCTCTTTTTTCTGCTTTCTCTTGTGAAACAATGTTGAATTTTTCATACCTGCCCTCGAATAGGCACTCTCTGACCCATAGTCTTTAAACCACCATAGACTTCACTGACAGAAAACTCACCTCAGTGCATGATGATGTCCAAGGATATGCAAAGGATATTGCTTTGGGGAGCATAATATCCAATCATAAGACTATTTCAGGCTCACATGGCTTCTTGGCCCCATGATATGGGTTCAAAGAATTGCACAATGTGTGTACAGTGACATATGCCTTGACAAACAGGTAGACACATGAAACAGAGAAAATACAACACAAAATTGGCACCCCTGCTTACATAAAAGCACCAAGAATTGATAATTTTCTCTAGATTTCTGGTAGATTTCTTGGGTTAATATATTTTATAACTGAAGAAGTTTCCATTCCTTAAATCATGAGCCTACAGAGGCAACTTGATTAATTTTGAGATTTTTCTTGAGAAAAAGACTACCCAATCTGTGGCAGAAGACATTATATATTCTTTCTATATATACTTCAGTCTATGAAACCACTACTGTTGACAATGTCCTTGATTCATATGGACAAGCTTGGAGGTCTCAATAGGAAATATTTCATGTTACATATCTGAAATTTTTACTTCTTTCTATATTTTGAGACAAAGAACTACCTGTTCTCACTGAATTATACATTTCTATCCAGAGAATGGTAGTTTGATGTTTTCTGAACATTGGAGTATAATCTGTATAAATCTCAGATTCTTTTTAATTTGTGTCAGTATGTGGTTTGTCTGAGTCATCTCATTGTTTGGTCTTTGAACTTACATAGTTCTAATACTATATATGGCATCCTACATTCTAATGTGCAATCATGATTTTGGGTTGTCTTCTGTATTTTTGATGTGTGGAAGGATTTCTCCCTCCTTGCCTTTTCCTCAAATTTATTTATTCAAACATTAAAAAATTTTGGTGAGATACTTGGGAAAATCTACCCCCTCTGTGGCAACAGACATTATATAATCTTTCTGAATAAACCTCAGTCTATGAAACCATTATTGTTGACAATGTCGTTGATTCATATGGAGAAGCTTGGAGGTCTCAGCAGGGGACATTTTCATGTCAAATGTCTGAAAAGATTACTTATCTCTACATTTTGAGACAACAGTCTTACCTGTTGCAACTAAAAAATAGATATCTATTGAGAGAATGGTAGTTTTATCTTTTCTGATCTCTGGACTATAACCTTATTACTGCCAGATTCTTTGTAATTTGTGTTGGAATGTGGTTTGTACAAGTGATCACATTGTTCATTCTTTAAACTTCGATAGCTCTAATACTACATATGGCATCCTACATTATAATATGCAAGCATGATTTGTGGATGTCTTCTGAATTTTTTGATGTGTAGATGGATTTATTTAGCCATTGCCTTTTCCTTGCCCTTTCCGTCGTCCTCCAGGGAGATACCTTGGTCAGCCTCGACACAGTATTATGGTGGCGAGAGAGTTTCCTTGGTCCTGCCTCAACTAGATAATAGGTCTGACTTAGTATATTTTCTATAGTAGGCCTGACCAGCTCCAAGTAACAAATGAGAGGTTGGAGGAAGAGGAGATTGCAGGAGGAGAGGAGGGATGTTATAAGAATATGAAAATAAATACATAAAAAGAAAAAAACAAACATATGTCATTAACATCTCTTAATATCAGTGGACATCATATACTTAAAAAATACACAGGCTAATAGATTGTATAGCATTGAAAAGAGGATCTCTCCTTCTGCTGCAAACATGAAACACAGCTCAACATAAAGACAGTCACTACCTCATATCAAAGAATTGGAAATAATTATCTAGTCAAAGAGATATAAGAAATATTATGGTACTATAATGGCTCCCCAGATGTCAGAATGGGGTCAGAGAGCTCCCACTAGGTCAGGACAGCTCTTTCTGTGGGTTTCTCCAGCCTGATATTGACACATTTGCTCATCATGCTACCATTTGTGAAACTGGATTCCAGGAGTTCAGGGCATTCTTTAGATTTGTGTGCATTCTTCTGCTCCAGTCATCTACTGGATGAAATCTCTAGGACGGCATATATGGTAGTCATCAATCACATTACAGGGGAAATGAATTTAAAGTAGCCTCTCCACTATTGCTTAGATTGTTAGTTGGGATTATCATTATGGATCCATGGACATTTGCCTAGTGCCATATTTCTCTGTAAACCTATGGTTTATGCCTCTAGTAAGGCATCACTTTTCTTGCTCTCTTCTGTTCTTCCCCCTAATCAATATTTCTGATCGATCATGTTCTCCTATCCCCTCCTCATCACCTCGCCTGTTTCTTCTTCATTCCTCCTCTTTCCCCATGCTCCTAAATTATTCAGGAGATCTCGTGCCTTTCCCCTACTCTGAGGAACCATGTATGCCTCTTTCATAGACCTACTTGTTCTTAGGTTCTCTGGAGGTGTGGATTATAGGCTAATTATTATTTACCCTAGGTCTAATATCCTTATATTATTGAGTAGATAACATGTTGCGTTTTTTTCCTTTAACGGGTTAACTCACTCATGATGCTTTCTTCTAGTTCCATCTATTTGTTTAATTGTTTCTTTTTTATGAGTAGTACTAAATTGATTAATTTTAACCACAATTTCTTTATTCGTTCTTCAGTCGAGGAATGTCTTTTTTTATCCCAAATTCTTGCTATTACAAATACAGCTGTTATGAACACAGCTGTATCTGTGTCCATATTGTACGAATGTACATCATTTGAGTATGTATCAAAAAACGGGAAATCTAGACTGTGAAGTAGACTGATCTCCAATTGTTACAAAAAATCCAATACTGACTGCCGGAATGATTGTACACGTATTCACTCCCAGCAGCAACAGGGGAGTGTTCCCAGTTCTCCCCATCCTCTCTAGCATAAAATTTCAGTGGTGGATTTTCTGTAGCGATTTTGGCAGGTGTAAGGTGATATCTCAGAGGTGTTATGATTTACATTTCCCCAATGGCTAAATACCTTGAGGAATTTCCTAAGTGTCTTTTAGCCATTTTAGATTCCTCTGTTGACGAAACTAAATTTTCAAAGGATCAAATACTTCGATCTGAATCCAAACAAAATGAAACACTTAGCAGAGTACTTGGAAGGTGGCATTGATTGAATTTGTACAGCAAACCACTTCCTCAACATAATAATAGCACAGACTCTCAGATCGACCTTTCAGTAATGGGGCATCCTGAAACTGAGTAGATTCTTTAAGGTAAAAGACATAGTCAACAAGAAAAGACAGCAGCCCACAGAATAGGAAAACATCATCAAGAACCCCAGATCTAGCCAAGGGCTGACTTTTGAAGTATATAAATAACTGAAGAAACTAGTCACCCAAACATGAAACAATACACTTAAAAAGTGGGTTACAGAACTAAACAGACAAAAAACCCAATAGGGTTTTACTTCTTATGGAAGTAAAAATCTACTAGTAAAAGACTTGGAGCAGGTTGTTCACAGCGAATATTTAGTGAGATTACATACCCTTAATTTGGTTAACTCTTCCAGTAGCTTGGACATGCCCAAACCATTTGTCATAGGCTCATTTGGAGAGTTAAGTCCATTGTTTGGTTACATTTAAAGTTGTAAAATGGCACACACCTGAGGATATTAAAATCTGCAAGTGCAAAACTGCATCTCAGTTGGTCCCTGTTTCTAGAGCCCATGATATTGGCAGACAGATTTTTGTCACAGTTGCCAGGAAACACTTAGGATCTGTCTGTCACAATTTATTACATCTTCAAATGCTATACCAACCACACTGACTAATGACCTCACAATATAACCTCTAGAACTTAGGCAGAAGGCAGAAGTCTCTCTCTGGCTTTAACTATTTGTATTTCTGCTTCCCCACACTAACCAACTATGGCTTCAGTCCAGTACACATGTAAGCTAATGCATCATTATACTGTTCCACTTTATTGATGACCACTTAGATATATCCCACTTTCTGCAGTTCCCAAAATGGAGACAACCCTAAGTTTCTTGTACATTTTTGTGAAGGTTTAAGACCTCCTGGTGTTTAACTCATACATTTTGGTACATTAATTGTTGTAGTTTTTAGCTTTTTTCCTTCATTTTTTATTTAAATTAGAAACAACATCGTTTTATATGTCAATCCCAGTTTCCCCTCTCTCCCCTCTTCCTCTGCCCCCCACTATTGCCCTACCTAACCCACAACATTTTGCTCCCTAGGGGGTGTGACGTCTTCCATGTGGGTGTACAGAATCTGTCATATCATTTGTGATAAGACCCAGGCCCTCCCCCTTTTGTCTTTGCTGAGGGAGTATCCCTCTATGTGAAATGGGTTCTCAAAGTCCATTGCTATGCAAGTTATAAGTTCTGATCTACTACAAGAGGCCACATAGATTTGAAGGCCACCTTACTGACACCCATATTCTTGGATTCTGGATCACTTCCATGCTGGTTTCTCAATAATCAGTCTGGAGGTCAAGAGCTCCTGCTTGTTCATGTCAGCTGTTTCTGTGGGTTTAGCCAGCTGGGCCTTGACCCCTTTGATCATCGCTCCTCCTTCTCTGTAACTGGATTCTAGTTCCATTCAGTGTTTTTTTGTGGGTGGCTGCTTCTACTTCCCTCCTCTGCTGGTTGAAGGCTCTAGGATGGCATACAAGTTAGTCATCTTTATGAGGGGAAGGCATTTACGGCAGCCTCTCTGTTGCTTAGATGGTCCAATACCTGGACTGCAACTTCCTTATAGATCTGCAGAACTTTCCCTAGCACCTAATTTCTCTTTAAACCTATACTGGATCCCTCTCCAATGGTATCTCTTATTCTGCTCTCCTCTATTTTTCCCGCTATACAACCAGAAGCTTCTTTAAGGCAAGGACACAGTGAGCAATACAAAATGGCAGCCCACAGTTTGGGAAAAGATGTTCATCAAACCCAAATCTGACAGAGGGCTGATCTCCAAAATTTACAAAGAACTCAAGAAGCTAGTTTCCTAAACACCAAATAACTGGCTCCCTCTCTGATGGTATCTCTTATTTTGTTCTCCACTATTTTTCCCCCTACAAAACCAGTTGCTTCTGTAAGGCAAAGAATACAGCAATACAAAATGGCAGCCCACAGAATCTGAAAAGATATTCACCAACCCCAAATGTGACAGAGGGCTAATCTCCCAAATTTACAAAGAACTCAAGAAGCTATGTTCCTACACACCAAAAAATCCAATAAAAATGTAGAGTGCAGAACTATATAGAGAATTCTCAAAAAGGAATATAATATTGCTGAAAGACACATAAAAAAGTGCTCAACATCCTTGGCCATTAGGTAAATGCACATCTAAACAAATTTTAGATTTTAATAATGATGTCATATTTGTAAAACATTATAATAATGGAAAGAACTTTCTGGAATCTCCTCTCTTCCTGTCTCTGTCTCCGTGTCTCTGTCTGCATCTCTCTGGCTCTGCCTCTGTCTCTGTAATCTGGGTGGGAGCCTGCAGCTGTACATGGTCTGGACTGCTCTTGACCAACTTTGTAGGTGGATGTTCGTGTGGCCCTCAGGCTAGCGAGTGTTTCTCATTTTCTCATCGTTGACTGTGGTCATAATGTATCCCTCTCTAGAACTCTGAGAATTTTGATGATGGGGATGGAGCTTTGCTGGCTAAAGGGTCTACAATTTATGTTCCTCACAAAACCAAAGGTTTCTTGTAAGTTCCAGGGAGCTGGAACGGATACATGCAAGCAGGTCCTATTCACTCCAAAGAAATATTATTCAGCCTTTCCCTGGTCCCAGACTCCCTTCACTCATGTATTCCGGACCCCGTAGGAACCCTCACCTCATCTTACAATCCTCCCCTCCAATACCTTGACTTAAGAATCAATATATTTTTCTAAACTTAACTTTTTCTTCTTCATAGCTGACATCTAAGCAAGTCTTAGAAGTACCAGAGAGATCCTCACCTCCAGCACTAGAGTGGAACAACCAGCTACTCCAGGATGATCCAACCCAGCTTTCTCAGGTCACCAAAGAAGGTCAATGCCTCCAAAATCAGCAGTAAGCAATCTTGAAACTTGAGGAAATTATTCCCTAAACAGCCATGTCTAACAATCAGCCTTTTAATAATCAGTGAAGGTAGGAATGAAAGGTCCAGGCAACAGGCTGGCCTGTCCCAGTCACCTGTCAGGTTGCACTGAGGAGGAATTCTGGTGAGCCCAGGGATCCCTGTGTAGTAAGTCTGCAGACGGGTGTAAGGGACCCCTTTAAAAGACAAACCCGGGCACACTCATGGTCTCTTGCCTTCTCTTTCTCTCATCATCCCCTTCCCCACAGCTCTCTGATCTCTGCTCTTGCTCTTACCCACTTACTCCCTTCCCCTGTCTCCCCCAGTCTCCCCCTCCTGCCCTGTCTGAAACTCTGTGGTTCATGGACTCTCTATAGTTCATGTTCCATTGCTCAGGGTTCCACCACCATAATTAGAATTCCCCTTCCTTGTAATCAGAAGACCAACACTGGACCTGAGAAAACCAGGGAGGCTCTCTGTGAGCTCCCTTCCCACCCATGATGGGGTGAGCAGGAACCAAGGAGATCTTTTTCTCAGACAGAACAACGGGTGAGACACACCTTCTGGTCAGTGTGTTTCACAAGGATGAGTTCCACCAAATACATGCACTGAGTCACTTGTGTGTTTCCCTTTTAAGCCTTAGGTAGTTTTTTTCCAGCTGCTTTTCGGGACCCCATCTTGCCTGGACTGTTCCAACATTTTTTTTTCTGCACTGTGGCTACCAGTTCAGGCCGACTCAGAGTTCTCAGATCATCCTTACTGAGCCACTTTTGGTCTTGCCCATGGCAAATACATTTCATGTTAGGGGATCCTTCTAGTTACTTTTTCTGTGGAAAAAACTGTTCAATGACTTTTGTGGATGAATGTCATCTTCCCTAACAAGAACAACAATGGACTAAGAAAATGAAAACACTAATAATACTCAACAAAAGGTGAGTATTCCATGGTTAGCTAATTCCAGCAAGGTTTACATTCCATTTATTAGACTAGAATGTGTGATCATTGGACTATAGCTACCTGTTTGCATGAGATGACTTCAGCTGTGTGACAGAGTTCATTAGGCAGAGATGGCATCCTCATTGATTGGGGGGAATATGCAGAACTGTACATGGTCTGCACTGGACTCAGCCTACACCGAGCCTTTGTCTGTCTGTCTCTGCCTCTGTGTCTGTGTCTCTGTCTATCTCTCATTTTCATTCACTATCTTTCAGTTTCTCTGTCTTTGTCTCTGGAGCCTAGGTGAAAACATGAAGCTGGTCTGGACTGGTCCATGCTTGAATTGAGGCCTGATCTGTATGTTTCTCTTTGTCTCTGTCTCTCTGTCTCAATCAGTATGTCTCTGTTTGTCACTGTTGCTGTGTCTCTGTCTCTGTCTCTGTCTCTGCAGCCTGGATTATAGCCAGCAGCTTTACCTGGTCTGGTCTGTCTGTCTATCTGTCTCTCTATCTCTCACTGTATCTCAGGGTCTCCATCTCTATCTCTGTAACTTGGGCGGGATCCCAGAGCTGAACCTGGACTGGTCTTGACAGGCCTCATCCTGCCTTGTGGGTGACTTTGCCTGTGGCTTGTGGCTCCCGAGTCTCTACTCTTCTCACCACTGAAGCTGGTGAAATTTTCTCCCTCTCTCTCAAGAACATTGATGCTTTGGTCTATGACAGGGATAAGGCTTTACCGGATTTCAAGTGGACCTGCTCTCAGGGATGGGGATTGTAAGGCTGACCTTCCAGAGAGGATGAAACAAGTCTCAGATTTCTCTCTTTCTTATCCTGTTAGTGGTTACAGTCTCCGAACGAGTTGATTAAATTCCCGTAACTATTGGTCTGGTTCTGAAAGAGTACCAAACTACATGCTAAACCACTGCAAGATAGCAAAAATAAGCTGCATTTCATTGTCCTAAAGATATCTGACACTTTCAAAATAACATTGATGCTTTTCAGCCAAGTGGTTTCTACCATTAATAGATTGCTAATATGTCTAAAATTTGTTTTTCACAAACCCAAAGGATTCATGTAAGTTCCAGAGAGCCTATTCAGACCCATGCAAACTGTTCCCAAGATTCACTCTAAATAAACAGAATACAGACATTTCCTTTGCCAGACTCCCTTCCTTCCTCCTCATCTTGGGACCCCTCGGGAACAACCCTCACACATTACCGTTTTCCCCTCCACTACCAGGACTGAAGAAACATTGGTTTTTAAACTGAACCTATTTATGTTACACTGTTGACATCTGGTCTGATCTAAGAGGCTCCAGAGAATTCCACAGATCCTAAACTGGGCCAGAGCCAGCAAATACTACAGGATCTGGCAGCAACACAGAATGTCACCCCCAAAGAGGTTCAACGCCAAAGATGGCTAAACCCCCCCACATGAGCAGGTAGCAGGGTCCAGAAATCGAGGTTCTTATTCCCTATCCTGCCACATCTAACACCCCACTTTCTAATCGTCAGTGAAGGAGGAAATCAAAGGTCCAGGCATCAGGCTGGCCTGCCCTGTCACCTGGCAGGATGCACTCAAGAGGTAGTCTGGTCAGACCAGGCAGGGTTCCTTGGGTAGTAATTCTGCAGGCAGGTGTAAAGGGCCCCTAAAAAGACAGACCCTAGCCCACTCATGCTCTCTCTCTCTCTCTCTCTCTCTCTCTCTCTCTCTTTCTCTGTTGCTCCCTTTCTTTCTCTCTCTCTCTCCTTCCCCTTCCTCCCTGCTCTCTGCTCTTCCTCTTAGCCTCTTTGTATCCTCACGTGTCTCCCCCACTCTCCCTCTCCTGCCCTGTAAGAAAGTATATAACTCATGGACTCTCTCTGGTTCATATTCCATCGCTCATGGTTCCATCTCCATAGCGAGCTTTCCCTTCCATGTAAACAAAAGAACAACACTGGAGCAGTGAAAACCAAGGAGGCTCACTCTGTGACCTCTCTCCCCGCCCACGCTTGGCTGAGCATGTAACTGTAGAGATCTTTTTCTGGGAATGACCACCCGGTGAGACACCCCTTTAGGTCAGTGTTTTTCCCAAGGATGAGGTCCACCACTGCATTGTCTGAGTCAAAAGTGTCTTTCAGCTTTAAGCCTTCGGAGGGTTCTTCCCATTGTTTTTTGGATGACAGTGTCCTCTGAACTTTTCTGGCATTCTTTGTTCCCCCCTTGACCAAGAGTTCAAGCTGACTCCAAATTCTGAGATCGTCCATACTGAGCCCGCTTCGGCATCACCGATGGGAAATACATCTTTTTGTAACTCAACTGATTCCTCCCTCCACAAACAACTCTGAAGACTTAGCCTACAGTAACTATATCCTCTCTCTTGAGAAAATTGTTGCTGTATCAATTTTTTTCTTTGTAAATTGGAGATATCCTATTCTCCCTTTCTACCAACAGAATAAAGGCTAACCTTCTGTTGCTGACAAATTAGTTCCCTGAATTCCCAGAATACAGACTCAGAAAGGTAGTGTATACTAGGGGATTATAGGTGACAATGGATGATAAGTAAGTAGGTAGAAAGAGATTTATGAAAAAAGAAACTTGAAGATGGAGATTTCTGTCCCACCTAGTTACATTGCCTCTTTGTCCCAAACAAACAGATGTTATATTATTAATCTGTTTCTCGATGGTTAGAGCTTATCATTGGCTAGCTCTATTTTAATGATTAGCACATTTCTATTAATCTATACATTGCCATGATTCTGCGGCTTATCCTTTTTCTGGTATGTTGTAGCCTCAGCACCGTGGCATGTCTTCATAGGCTCTAAATCCCTTCTTCTCCCCTCTCTAATTCTGGGCTGGGAGCATTGCCTCTATTCCTACCCGGCTACTTGGTAATCAGTGTTTTGTTCTCCACCCACTAAGAGAAATATATATACAGATATACATACCCCATCATCTCCTCTTACCTGTCTAGAAAAGATTTTTTCTTTTCTTTCCATCTTTAATACATTTTTATTTAAATAATAAACTATCTTATTTTACATACCAATCCCATTCCTTCTCCCTTACATGCTTACATGCCCCCCAAAACCCCCATTCCATCCCCCATCCTCTCCACTGAGATGGTGAGAAATTCATGGGAGATCATCTAAGTCTGTCACATCATATGGGACAAGTATTAGGCCCTCCCCCGAGTATCTAAACTGAGAGAGTAGACCTCCATAGGGAAGAGGCTCCCAAAGTCCATTCATATGCCTTGAATAAATACTAGTTCCACTGTCAGAGGCCCATAGAGTGCCATCATCACCCAAATGACACACAGAATAGGAAGGGCTGATTTGGTACTACGATGGTTCCCCAGTTGTGGGAATGGGGTACATGAGATCCTACATGGTCAGGTCAGCTAATTCTATGGGTTTCTCCAGCCTGGTATTGACCCATTTGCTCCTCATTCTTCCCTTTCTGAAACTGGATTCCAGGAGTTCAGGTGATTGTTTATCTTATGTGTATTCTTCTGCATAAAGGCTTTAGGGTGGCTTATAAGGTTGTTAACAACCACATTATAGGCAAAGTGCATTTATGGTAGCCTCTCCACTATTGCTTAGATTGTTAGTTTGGATTATCCTTTTGGATACCTGGACATTTGCCTAGTGCCATATTTCCCTTTAAACCTATAAATTATGCATCCGTTAAGTTATGGTTTTATTGCACTCATCTATTCTTCCTCCTAATCTTCCTGATCCCTCATGTTCTCCTATTCCCTCCTCATCACCCCGCCTCTTTCTCCTACCTAACTCCTCCTTCCCCATGCTTCAGGAGATCTTGGGTTTTTCCCTTACTCTGAGGAAACATGTATGTCTCTCTTAGGGTCCTACTTGTTCCTAGGATCTCTGGAGTTTTGGATTGTAGACTAGTTACTATTTGTTCTATGTCTAATAGCCATACATTAGTGAGTACTTAACCTGTTAGTCTGTCAGTTTATAGGTTACCTCACACAGAATGGTTTATTCTAAGTCCATTCATTTGTTTCATTTTTTTGCTGATTAGTACTCCAGTGATTAATTGTATTACATTTTCTATATTCATTCTTTAGTCATAGGATAACTTGGTTGTTTCCAGGTTCTTGATATTAAAAATACTGCTGTTGTGAACATGGGTGTACAGATGTCCATATTGTATGAATTACATCCTTTGGTTATATGCCATTGAGTGTAATGGCTAGATGGGGAAATAGACTGATACCCAATTTTCAAAACCTTGCATTCTTAATGCCAAAATATTTGTACAAATTTTCATTCCCAGCAGCAACAAAGAAGTGTTCTCCTATCTACACATTGTCTCGATCATAAGCATTCCATGGTGTTTTTTCTGTAGCCATTCTAGCAACTGTGAGATGATACCTCAGTGTTGTTATGATTTACAATTCCCTGATGGCTATGAATGCTGAGTGTCTTTTAGCCATTTTAGTATCCTCTATTTACCAAACTAAAATCCCAATGGATCAAAGACTTGAATATGAATCCAGCCACAGTGAAACTCTTAGTAGATTAATGGGAAGGTAGCACTGAATGAATTTGTGCAGCAAATCACTTCCTGAAGATAACAAAAGTAGCACAGGCACTCAGATTGAAAATTAAGTAATGGGGCATCCTGAAACACAGAAGGTTAGTTAAATCAAAAGACATAGTCAAGAAGACAGGACAGCAGCCCATAGAATAAGAAAAGAACTTCACCAACCCCATATCTAAATGATTTGTAATATATATAAAGAACTGAAGAAACTAGTCACCAAAACACCAAATAATCCAATTCAATTATGAGGTACAGAACTAAAAAAATGCATTATAGGGTTTTAATTTTATGGAAGAGATAATCTCCTCATAAAATACTTGAACCAGGTTCTTCACAGAATACATTTATTGAGATTAGTTGACCTCATGTTGGTCAATTGGTCCATTTGCTTGGAAATGCCCAAACCTTTGGTCATAGGCTCATTTGAAGACTCACCTCTATTATCTGGTGACATTAAAAGTTGTACAATTGCACATACCTTAGGATATTACAATCCCAGAGTGCAAATCAGCATCTCATTTGCTCCCTGTTTCTTGGGCCCATGATATGTGCAGAGAGACTTTTTCACAGTTGCCAGGAAACACAAATATTCTGTCTGTCACTATCTATTACATCTTCAAATTCTAAAGCTACCACACCCACTCATGACCTCACAATTTATCCTCCTGGACTTAGGTGGAAGGAACAAGTCTCTCTCTGGGTTTAACTATTTTTACTTCTGCTGACCCAGAATAACCTACAGTATACATATAAGTAAATGCATCATTATACTATTCCAGCTGATTAATGGTCATATAGGAACATCCCACATGCTGCATTTCCCAAAATGCAGAAAGTCCTATGTTGCCTCGCTCAGAGTTTGTTATATTAGTTGCTGCAATTTTTAGATTTTTTCCTCAATTATTTAAATTTAAATTAGAAACAAGATTGTTTTACATTTCAATTCCTTTTCTCTCTCCCTCCACTCCTCCCCTGACCTAACTATGCCCTAACTATCCCATACAATTTTAGTACACCAGGGGAGTGAGGTCTTCCATGGGGTCATCAGATTTTGTCGTATCCTTTGGGATAGGGCCTAGGCCCTTCCATGTAGTCTAGACTGAGGAAGTATCCCCCTATGTGGGGTGGGCTCCCAAAGTACATTCCTATGCTAGAGAAAAGTATTGATCTACTCCAAGAACCCCAAGAGATTTCCAAGGCCACCTAACTGACACCCACATTCATGGGGACTAGTTCAGTTCCATGCTGGTTTCCCAGTAATCAGTCTGGGCGCCAAAGCTCTCCCATGTTCAGGTCAGCTTTTTCTGTAGTTTTCACCAGGCTAATCTTGACCACATTGCTCATCACTCATCCTTCTCTGTAACTGGATTCCAGTTCAGGTCAATGTTTAGTTGCTTCTACTAACATCAGCTGCTTCTATTTCCATCAGTTGCTAGATGAAGACTCTAGGATGGCATAAAGTTAGTCATCAATCTCTTTATCAGGGAGGGCATTTAAGATAGCTTCACAACTGTTCCTTAGATGGTTAGTTGGTGTCATTCTTGTAGATCTCCAGTCATTTCCCTAGGGCCTGATTTCTCTTCATAATTATACTGGCTCCCTCTCACATGGTATCTCTAATTTTGCTCTACTTTATTCTTCCCACAATACTAACATGGCAATGGACACTCAGCAATACAAAATGACAGCCAGCATGATGGGAACATATATTCACCAATCCAGTATCTGACAGAGGGCTGATAACCAAAATTTACAAAGAAATCATGAAGCTAGTTTCCAGAACACCAAATAATCCAATTAAAATTGGTATACAGAACTAAATAGAGAATTGTAATAGAGTAATCTAAAGTGGCTGAAAGATACATAAAAAAGTTCTCAATCAAGGAATTGCAAATCAAAATAACTTTTTAGTTTTAATAAGGATGCCATATTCATAAAACATTATAATAATGGAAAGAGCAATGAGGGATAAAATGGAGGAATTTTTCGTCCACACAAAGAGAAGGAAGAATATTATAAACACATAATAATGTAAAAATTATATAAAACTAACTTTTCTCAATAGAACTCTGTGACCTCAACTTAAAGAGTAGATGCCACAAAATACAGATCATTTGAGATCACAGGAAGGATAAAATGTGACATCCATACTCTCACATATTCCATTGTAAAACACCAAGAAGTGATACTTTTCTCCAGATTCATATTAGATTTCTTTGGGGAATAGATTTTATAGCACAAGAATTTTCCATTTTCTAAGTCATGAGCCTACAAAGGCAACTTGATTAGTTTTGAGATATCTGGAAAGATACCATCCCCTCTGTGGCAGGAGTATTTATACATTCTCGTTTTATAAACCTCAGTCTATGAGGATACTATTGTTGACAATACCTTTGATTCATACACAGCACTCAGGAGATAGAGGCAGGTATATCTCTGTGAGTTTGACATTACCCTGGATTACAAGAACAAGTTCCAGGCCAGCCTCAAAAGCCACAAGAAACTTTGTCACTAAAACTACAATAAAATAAAACAAGAAATAGCTTTAAACCTTACAGAATGGATGCAACAATGGAAATCTCAAATTTAGATGGATATTTCTGAGGTTTAATTTATTACTCCAAGTTTACTTCTTAAGAAAGAGGATATCCACCAATGAAAGATACCTACCAATAACTCTGCTAAGAGTTTCAATGTATCTGGATTTATATTGAATCTGTGATCCTTTGAAACTTTAGTTTGCTCATTAGAGGAACCTAAAATGGTTAAAAGACACATAAGAAATTGCTGAACATCCATAGCCATCAGCGAAATGTAAATCATAACAACTCTGATACATCATCTTACACCTGCCAGACTGGCTACAGACAAAAAAAAAACAGCACAGACAATATATGCTTGAGAATATGTGGAGAAAGTTGAACCTTTCTCTGTTGATGCTGGGAGTGAAAACTCGTACAACCATTTTGCCAGGCAGTAAGGAAGGTTTCCTGAAAATTGTGATTCAGTCCTCTTCAGCTTTTAGCCTTTCCACTCTTTGGCATATAACCAAGCGATATACATTCGTACAACATGGACATCCATACAGATATGTTCATAAAAATATTATTTGTAATATCAAGAACCTGTAATCAACCAAGATGTCCCTCGACTAAAGAATTTATAAAGAAAATGTGATAAAATTAATCAATGGAATAATACTCAGTGGAAAAAAGCAATGAAACAAATAGATTTAACTAGAAGAAACCATCCTCAATAAGGCAACCCATACACAGAAAGACAAACAAATAGTTTACTCACTAATGAACGGATATTAGACATAGAGCAAATGATGAGTAGTCTACTATCCAAACCTTCAGAGAAACTAGGAACAATTAGGACCCTAGGAGAGACATACATGTTTCTTCGGAGTAGTGGAAAGGCACAAGATCTCCTGTAAAATATGGGTGCATGGGGAAGGATGAGGTAGGTAAGAGAAAGAGGAGAGGATTGGAGATCATGAGGAATCATGAGGATTAATTAGTGGGATGAAGGGATGAGAGCAACAAAACAGATACCTTAATAGAGGAATAAATTACAGGTTTAAAGATAAATATGGCACTATGGAAATGTCCAGGAATTCACAAGGTTAATCCTACCCAACAATCTAGGCAGCAGTGGAAAAGCTACCTTAAATGCATTTCCCCTGTAATGTGATTGATGACTACCTTATATGCCATCCTAGAGCCTTCATCTAGTAGCTGATGGAAGCAGAAAAATACGCAAATAGCTAAGGAATGTCCTAAACTCCTGGAATTCAGTTTCAGAAATGGAAGACAGATAAGCAAATGGGACAGTACCATGCTGGAAAAACCCACATAAAGAGATGACCTGACAAAGTGAAAGCTCATGGACACCATTCTGACAATTGGGGTTCCATCATATTACCATAGTATTTCTTATGTCAGTTTGATTGGAAAACTATTTCCCAAACTTTTTCTATGAGTTAGTAAGTGCATTTAATGTTGAGCTGTGTTACATGTTTGCGGCAGAAGGAGAGTTACTCATTTCATGCACAATCTATTAGCCGGTCTTTTTATCAGTATATTACGACCACTGATATTAAGACGTATTAATGACCAATGATGGTTAATTATTTTTTTCTATCAATTTATTCTTGTATTCCAATTCAATCCCTCCTCTTCTCCTGCTACTCCTTATTGCCCCTCAAATCTCATTTGTACATTGGAGCTAGTAAGGCCTCCTCCAGAAAATATACTGTATATCCTATTGTTTAGTTGAAGAAGGACCAAAGAAATTCTCTAGTCACCATAACCCCATGTTGAGGCTGACCATGGTATCTCTCCATATAGAAAGCACATCAAAAAGTCAGTTTGTACATGAGAGTTAGAACTTGGACCCATTGCCACTGAACATATATTATATGTCAATCACAATTGTTACCTGAATTAAGGGAGTGGATTTCAGTCCTTTGTAGGTTCCCTAGTTTTCAGAACAGAGCCAGTGATTTCTCACATCTCAGCTCAGGTCACCTGATTCTGTTGGTTTCCCCATCATGGATTTTACCCGATAATTCATAATATTTCTCCTTTCTCACTTTGAATATACTCAAGGAGCTTAGAAAAATGGTTAGTGGTGGATTTCTGCATCTGCTTCCATCGTTATCTGTAAAAGAGTTGTAGATTGTCTAGAGTTTTGGACTAAAGTGTTATGATAAATCTTTCCGCCACCCACTTGAGTTGTGCCCACCACATGGATGGACAAAATTATACACAGAGAGTTATATTAATATGGTATGAATGGTGCTTGGCCAATGACTAGTGTTTCTCATCTGTTAGGTCAGTCATAATTACCATAATTCTATAGGTTTTATAAGACTTATGTTATTTAGGATGCCTTCCATTGGCGTTCTCATGTTGGGATCACATGGTGACTCTGGCAGAAGAGAGTAGGGACCCCTTTCTTGTTTTTTTGACTTTCATAAATTTGAATTACA
>NW_023276919.1:5584719-5733771 GCF_003668045.3 Cricetulus griseus | reverse complement strand
AAACCTTCTTGTTCCTCATGACCTCTGCATTCTTCCTTTTCTTCCCTTCTCATTCTCGTAGGTCCCTCCCCCCTCTTCCCATGTTCTCAATTTGCTCAGGGGATGGTGACCCTTTCCTCTTCTCCAGGGGACAAAGTTTAACTATTTTGGGGTACTTCTTGTTCATAAGTTCTCTGGCAGTGTGGATTTGTAGGCTGGTAATCCCATACTCAATGTCTAAAATCCACATATGAGTGAAGTACTATCATTTCTGTCTTTTTGTGCTTATTCAACAAAAAAATAAGATGAACATACACAGAAGTATGATTCCCCATCATCTACTCTTTTCTGTCTAAATAAAAAGGGTAACTCATTTTTATAATAACTGAAGAAAACTATAACCATAACTATCTGTCTTCAACTCTATCAAAGACCACAGAGGATACTATATAAACACTAGAATTGACAGAGACATCTTGCTAACTGGACAGTCACCCAAAGATCCTCTGTAACATTGGGGCATCCATCTTCAGACTGTAGGCCAGAGTGTGTCTGGCACACTTGTCCATTTTAGCAGGAAGCCTTCAGTACTGTCTTCTTTTGTAATTTAGCAGTCATTTTCTTGTGGGTTCTGCATGTTTAGTTTAAGCAGCAACAAACAGTCCAGACAAGAACAGTTTCTAGCTCAAATGGCTAAACTTGCCATGTTGAAAGTAAACTCCAAACGAGTTTCTTCGATGCCCATCCTCCTTTCTGACATAATTGGTGTGCCAAGAGCAGTTGTGTCTCGTTGCCCAGAAAAATCCTAAATCATTTAATGTCATATATTCTGAAAGTCTTTAAAGGATTGAATAATACCTATCCATCTCAAATACATCTCTGTATATCTAGAAAACCTAACTAACTATAAGTTCTGAATATTATAGGTGACTATATAACCTGTATGTAATTATGTGTGTTATTTTAAAGATCTGTATAACCCAATACCTAAACAAGAGTATATGTGTGTGTGTGTATGTGTATGTGTATATATATATATATATATATATATATTATATATATATGTCACAAAATTGACCCTAAAGTTGTACCAATAAATCAAAATCCATATCAATGCCAATAATTCATTCCTATATCCGATTCCCTTTTTTTCTTTTAAAAAGAGATTGACTGTGCTCATTACCATTTATAACCAATCCCATTTAAATGAAAACAAACATTTATAAACAATATTTGGGAATTTGGGCGTCATTCATTCTAAACTGCATCCTGCTCATTGGGGGTAATGTCTATACCATGAGGATCATGATAAAACACAGAAATCTGACCAAGTCTTTGTTTTTGTAGTCTGCAAGGCTGTTTTGGATGTAGGATCAGTTGGGTCACTGCTTCAGGGAGTGTTGCTTGATAAAACCATATTAGTCTGGAAGGAATCCACAGGTTGTCCTTTTCTTTGGAAACACAAGTAAATATTTTTTTCCCAACTAACCTGTCCCTAGACTTAAATCTCCCTGCTTCTGCTTTTGGATTGCTAGGATTAAAGATGTCTGCCACCACACCCAGCTACACTATTTCCTCTTGTTACTTTTTCTCTCACAGTCCTACATATATTTTTAAATGTTGTGTAAACCTTTAGAAGTTTTTCTTTATCTGGACTTGTCTTTATCATCTTGGGAGTATTGAGTCCAACCCTCCAGAGTGCCAGGACGGCACAAGCATAAGGAAGCTGACCCGATGACTCTGAGTGGCCCGACAGGGCTGGCTGTGGCACCAGGTTTCCCTCTTCCTCTGGAAATTTGGGGCATGGGGTCTTCCCACTCCTGACACCATTATGTTACTATAAATCTTTCTGACACCTGCTTGAGTTCTGCCTGCCATGTGGATGGACAAAATAATATACAGAGACTTATATTAGGTTCAAATGCTGCTTGGCCAATTGCAAGGATTTCTCATCTGTTATGTCAGTCTTACTTACCATAAATCTATATTTTATAAGACTTACCTTATTAGGATGCCTTCCATTGACATCATCATCCCGAGATCACATGGTGACTCTGGAGGAAAAGAAAAGGGGCCCACTTCCATCTTGCCCTGCTTTATATATGAGTCTCCCTGCCATGTCACTTCCTGCACATCACCACTTCTTTACTACTATTTCCAGAATCCTCCTTGACTCCTAGTCCTGCCTATCTGGCTGCCTCATTGGCCAAACAGTACTTTATTCAACAATCAATAAGATAAACAGGGACAGAAGTGCATTCCCCATCATTCTAGGCTAGGTATCTTTTGCTTTATATCTGAAATACCCTTATGAATGAGTAAATACAATATTTTTTTGTTACTTGGATACATCACTTTTAGTCAGACTGTATTCAGTGACATTATATGCCGTTTAGTTATTGTGCCAGAAAATCATGGCCTTGTCCCTGGCCTGATTGGAGTCACCTACAACCCTGTGAATATTAAATGCTATATAGGATACTTGTATTGGATAGAGAAATATCTAAAAACAAAAAACTGTGCTTCTCAGCTCTTCTATACTTGCTGGACCCATGGTATGGAGAGGAAGAATCCTACTGTGATTGCCAGGCAAAAATAATGATATTAAGGTAGAACACAATACCCACAATGTAACACAATCTATGCAAACATGACCTCACACTACACCTTTATTTGCCATCTCCTTAGCATGTAAGTCAATCTGTAAGTTGTAAGCAATTTTTTTAACTTCTTCCACCACAAAGTTTCTGTTTACTGATTCAGGAAAACACAAATGTATATGAAGGCATATACCCAAAGGATGCTCAATAATACCACAAGGTCACTTGCTCAGCTATGTTATACAACATTATTCATAGTAGCCAGATCTTAGAAACAACCTTGAATCCCATCAAGTGATGAAGGGATGAAGAAAATGTGGTACATTTACACAATGGACTAATACACAGCATTAAGAAAATGACATCCTCCTCCTTGCTCCGCCAACCTGACCCATCCTTGGGTGAATGTACCCTCTGCCTTGACAAACTCCTGTTGAAAGCCCCATTCACCCTGTTCTCTCTGGGAGTGGATCCACCCAGCCAGGGAGTAGTTCCCTGAGTCTGGAAACACCTCATTCTTCCTTCCCACTCCACCAACCTGAGCCTTACCAAAGTGAGTGACCCTGTGCTCGTGCCGAACACCTGTCCAAAGCCCCATTGCCCCTGATCTGTCTGGGACTGTGCCTACTTGGAATGGTCCCACCCAACCATGGAGGAACACTTGAGTCTGGAAACACATCACTCTTCCTTCCTGATCTGCCAGCCTGACCCTTCCTGAGACCTGATCCCTACCGAGGCCTAACCCCTACTTAGTGAGGAGACTACCAGGAGAGGCAAGACCATCCAGAGCTGCAGACATTGAAGTCCTGCCCCACAGACACCACCAGGTGACAAGAGGAGGTAAAGAGACCCCACCTGCACCCATTGGAATAAGAGATGGTAAGAAGACAAAATAAGAACACACCTAACAACTGAAAGACCAATTTAACACCACCATAATCAAGGGACTCCAAACCAGCAAGATCTTAAAAGTCCAACACAAAGGAGAAAGAAGAGCTGGATCTCAAAAATTATCTCTGGAAGATGATAGAGACCTTTAAAGAAGAAACAAGAAAATCCCTTAAAGAAACAGAAGAAAAAAAAACAAGCAAAAATTACATGAAATGGAGGAAAAGACAAACCAAAAAATTCAGGAAATAAACAAATCTCTTAAAGAATCTAAAGAAAACCAAGAAAAAAACAACCAAACAAGTGAAGGAAGCACTTGAAACAGTTCAAGGCATGAAAACTGAAATACACACAATAAAGAAAACACAGAATGAGGCAATGCTGGAAATGGAAAGGCTGGATAAATGATCAGGAACTAATGAGGTGAGTATAAATAATAGAATCTCAGTTATTGAAGACTCACTAGAGGATATACATTCATTGACCATAGAAAATCTCAAGTTCAGGAAATCCCTAACACAAAATATCCAGGAAAGAAAGGTGCACCGTGAAAAGGCCAAACCTAAGAACAATAGGTATAGAAGAAGGTGAAGAAATACTGCACAAGTAAAATATAAAGGCATACCCATCATAATCACAACCGAATTATCAATGGAAACTCTGAAAGCCAGAAAGTCCTGGATAGATACCCTACAAACAATAAGGGAGCATGGATGTCAACCCAGACTAGTGTACCCAGCAAAACTTTAAACCACTATAGATGAAGAAAACAAGATATTCCATATCAAAACAGATTTAAATGATACGTATCCACAAATCCAGCACTACAGAAAGTTCTAGAAGGAAATCTCCAACCTAACGAAGACAAATAAACTCACAAAAATATAGGTACATGAAGAAACTGGAGAAAAGTCACACTAGAGAATTGGCAGAGCAACTGAAAGCTTTAGATCAAAAGGAAGAAAACTCACCAAGGCTGAGTGGATGTCAGAAAATAAATTGAGGGCTGAAATCAATAAAGTAGAAACTAGGAAAGCATTTCAAAGAATTAATGGAACAAAGAGTTGTTTTTTTGAGAAGATCAAAAAGATAAACAAACCTCTATCCAAACTAACCAAAAGGCAAAGAGAGAGCATGCTCATTAACAAAATCAGAAAAGAAAAGGGGGAAATACCAATGGACACAGAGGAAATCCAGAGAATCTCCAGGTCATACTTTGAAAACCTATACTCCACAAAATTCAAAAATGTAAAGGAAATGGACAGTTTTCTGAACAGATATCACTTACCAAAATTAAACCAAGAACAGATAAGCAGTTTAAATCGACCTATATCCTCTAATGAAATAGAAGCAGTCATCAAAAGCCTCCCAACCAAAAAAAGCCCAGGGCTACATGGCTTCACTACAGAATTCTACCAGAAATTCAAACAAGAGCTAACACCAGAACTCGTCAAAGAGTTCTGCACAATAGAAGCAGAAGGGACATTACCAAACTCTTTTTACAAGACTAAAATCACTTTGATACCCAGGCCACACAATGATACAACTAAAAAGAACTACAGGCCAATATCCCTCATGAACATCGATGCAAAAATACTTAATAAAATACTGGCGAATCGAATCCAAGAACATATCAGAAAAATCATCCACTCTGATCAAGTAGGCTTCATCCCAGGAAGACAAGGATGGTTCAAAATACGAAAATCCATCAATGGAATCCACCATATAAACAAATTGAAAAAGAAAATCCACATGATCATCTCACTAGATGCTGAAAGAGCCTTTGACAAAATCCAACATCCCTCCATGATAAAGATCTTGAAGAGAATAAGAATAACATGAGAATTCATCCATGTCTTGCATGTTGGCATGTATATTGGTATTGACATTTTTTCAACTTTTTTTAATTTCAATTAGAAACAGGATTGTTTTACATGACAATTCCAATTCCCTTCTCCCACCCATCCTCCCCTACCTCCCTAACTAAAACCTTATCTGTCACATATCTTTTTTGCTCCCCCTGGATGGTGAGGTCTTCCTTAGGGTGTCATCAGAGTCTTTTGTATCCTTTGGGATAGGGCCTAGGAACACACCTGTGTTTCTTGGCTCAGGGAATATTCCTCTATGTGGAATGGGCTCCCAAAATCCATACCTATGCTAGGGATAAATACTTGGCTTCTACAGAAGGTCCCATAGATTTCTGAGGTTTCCTCACAGAAACCCATGTTCCTGGGGTCTGGATCAGTCCCATGCTGGTATACCAGCTATCAGATTGGGGAGCAAGAGTTCCGGGATGTTTTGGTCAGCTGTTTCTGTGTGTTTCACCAGCCTGGTCTGGACCTCTGTGCTCTTCACTGGTGATTCTCTGCATCTGGATTCCAGTTCAGATCGGTTATTAGTTATGGGTGTCTGCTTCCACCAGCTGCTTGTTGAAGGCTATAGGATGGCATATAAGTCACTCATCAATCTCATAATCAGGGGAGGGCATTTAAGGTAGCCTCTCGTCCGTTGCTGATGTCATCTTTGTAGATCTCCAGACATTTCCCTAGTGCCTGATTTCTCTGTAAACCAAAAATGTCTCCCTCAATTACGATATCTCCATTCTTGTTATCACATATTCTTCCCCTGACACATACTTTCTGCTCCCTCATGTCCTTGGCATCCCTCTTCTCCTTTAAGGTCCCTCCCCCTCGTCATGTGCTCTCAATTTGCTCAGCAGATCTCGAACCTCTCCTCTTCTTCAGGGGAACATGTATGTGTCTCTTAGGGACCTCCTTGTTTATTAGCTTTTTTGGAAGTGTGGACTGTAGGCTGGTACAGGCTGTGTCTAAAATCTGCATATGAGTGAGTATATACAATGTTTGTCTTTTTTGTGATTGGGTTACCTCGCTCAGAATGTTTTCTTCTACTTCCATCCATTTTCCTTCAAATTTCAAGAATCCATTTTTCTCCTACTGAGTAGTACACCATTGTTTAATGTACCACATTTTCTCTATCCATTATTCGGTTGAGGGGCATCTATGCTGCTTCCAGTTTCTGGCTATTACAAATATTGCGGCTATGAACATCGTTGAACATATGTCCTTGTTATATGAATGTAATTCTTTTGGGTATATACCTAAGAGTGGAATTGCTGGATCTTATGGTAGGCTGATTCCCATTTTATTGAGGAGTCGCCATATTGATTTCCAAAGTGGCTGTACAAGTTGGCACTCCCACCAGCAGTGGAGAAGTGTTCCTCTTTCTCCATATCCTCTCCAACATGAACTGTCATAGGTGATTTCGATTTTGGCCATTCTGACAGGAGTAAGATGGTATCTCAGAGTTGTTTTGATTTGAATTTCCTTGATGGCTAAGGATTTTGAACACTTTCTTATGTGTCTTTCAGCCATTTTAGATTCCTCTATTGAGAATTGTCTATTTAGTTCTGTGCCCCACATTTTAATTGGGTTGTTTGGTGTTTTGGAAACTATCTTCTGGAGTTCTTTGTATATTTTGGAGATCATCCCTCTGTCAGATGTGCGGCTGGTGAATATCTTTTCCCAGTCAGTCTGCTTTGTCTTGCTGACTGTCTCCTTTGCTTTACTGAAGCTTCTCAGTTTCAGGAAGTCCCATTTATCAATTGTTGACCTCAGTATCTGTGCTACTAGTGTAATGTTCAGGAAGCAGTCTTCTGTACCAATTAATTCAAGGGTATTTCCCACATTGTCTTCTAGTAGGTTCAGTGTGGCTGGATTTATGTTGAGATCTTTGATCCATTTACACTTAAGTTGTGTTCAAGGTGATAGGCTTGGGTCTAACTGCAGTCTTCTACATGTCTGCAACCAGTTATGCCAGCACCATTTGTTGAAGATGTTCTCTTTGTTCCATCGTATAAATTTGGATTGTTTGTCAAAAATCAGTTGTTCATAGGTGTGTGGGTTAATATCAGGGTTTTCAGTTCTATTCCATTGGTCTAACCTATCTATGTTTGTGCCAATACTAAGCTGTTTTCATGACTATAGCTCTGTAATACAGCTTGAAGTCTGGGATGGTTATGCCTCCAGAGATTCCTTTATTGTACAGGGATGTTTTGGCTATCCTGGGTCTTTTGTTTCTCCATATAATGTTGAGAATTGTTCTTTCAAGGTCTGTGGATTGTATTGAATCTGTAGATTGCTTTTGGCAAGATTGCCATTTTTACTATGTTGATCCTACCTATCCAATAGCATGGGAGATCTTTCCATTTTCTGATATCTTCTTTAATTTCTTTCTTTAGAGACCCAAAATTCTTATGGTACAGGTCTTTCCCATTTTTGGTTAGTGTTACCCCAAGGTATTCTATGTTGTTTGTGGCAATTGTAAAGGGTGATGTTTATCTGATTTCTTTCTCCACCAATTTGTCATCGGTATATAGCAGGGCTACAGATTTTTTTGAGGTGATCTTGTATCCTTCCACTTTGCTGAAGGTGTTTATCAGCTGTAGGAGTTCCCTGGTAGAGTTTTTTGGTTCACTAATGTAGATTATCATATAGTCTGCAAATAGGGAGAGTTTGACTTCTTCCTTTCCGATTTGTTTTCCCATGATCTGCTTTTGTTGTCTTACTGCTCTAGCTAGGACTTCAAGGACAATATCGCTGTGGGCTTTCATGGGTAATGACATGCTTGTGACACACGTAGATGCCTTACTTATCTGTTCTTAGGAATATGTGGCTCTCTGGATTGTCTCAGCATAGAGGTGTTAATTACTTTTGGTTCTCAGCTATGATATCTGCTGCATTTTTCTCAGTCTCCTCAGTGACAATGTGCCAGTCATCCAAAATGTTGCTCAATATGATGTAGATGTATGTAAATATAAACATATATGTAATGTGAGTGTGAGGGTTTTGAGGTAGATCAAGAAAAATACAGAACCATATGTGATGGAATACAACATGTAAGTGGCACTTTGCTAGATTGCCAGGGAGATGAATTCCCTCAAAGTGGGTGTCCACACCCCAGGTGAGGAATAGGCCAGGAACTGGAGAAAAAGGACAGCAGGGAGGGCTGTGTTTGTATGTAATGCTTCTCAACAGCAAGACTGGAGCACCCATTCACTCAGGATGCTTTAAAAAGTCACAGCCCAAGTGGCTTAATAGCTGTATCCCTTCACTGTGATGGGGGAATGGAGGTTCAAGGTCAAGGTGTGGGTGTGGTGGGTTTCTCTGAAGGCCTGTCTCCTCCCAGTGACCCTATTCCATGCCGTGTGTGTGTGTGTGTGTGTGTGTGTGTGTGTGTGTGTGTGTGTGTACCCATTTCCTCTTAAATGGGCCCAGGACATACGGGATTAGAGCCCACACTTAAAATATCATTTCAGTTTGATTACTTCCTTATTGAATCTTTTGCAAACACATGTTCTGAGATTCTCAGAATTGGGACACTCATAGAGGGAGCCATAGTTCAGCCATGAATGAGCCCCTAGATCAGAGGTTCAGAGAGCAGCAGCAGCTTGGCTTGTTATAACCCAAGGTTTATCTGTTGCTAGAAGATTAGTGTACTCTAAATAAACAAAATATGTTTGTTTGGGCTGAAGTTAATTAAATAGGCTATGTGAACATTTTGGTGTCTATCAACTGATTTTAAGCTAAGAGCCTCAGCTTTTTAAGAAGTATATAACATCAGGGCCGATATTCAGGTTTCATTGTAGACTTATTTATGTAGTAATCCATTCCCATGCTAACATCTAATATACATTGTAGGCTATTTTCTGACGCCCAGATTTTAAAGCCAGTGCAAAAACATTTTGAATGCTTATAATTTTATAGGTCACAAGCTAGGATTTGCTTTCAGTGGTGGTGGGTTTTTTTTTGGGGGGGAGGAGGTTGCAAGCAGGCTGGCTTGCAACTCATATAATAGCTCAGGCTGGCCCCTCATTTATGACAGTCAATCTGACTCCATCTCCTGGTTTTACAGATGTAAACCACCATCCCCAACACAAAATAGAATTTCAAAGCCTGTTCATAACTATTTGGCGTACTTAATAGGGGAAAGCCAATAGAATATGATAAAATATTCTTATTTGAGTCTGAGATTCTACAAAACACAATCCTAGCTATTGGTAAAACTCAGGGTCAGGACTGGAGAGGTGGTTCAGTCGTTATAGCACCTGTTGTTCTACCAGGTAACCAAGTTGCCAGTCATGTCAGGCAGCTCACAACCATCTGTAACTCTAGCTCCAAGACATCAGATGCCTCTGACCTACACAAGCACCTAAACTTGTGTATATGTGTATATATACCCATATGTATACACACACACACACACACACACACACACACACACCTACTTGTAATTAAAATATTAATATGAAAAATCTTTTTTAAAATCTTAGGAAAATTATAGTAAGATATGTCAACCCTATATGGCTAATTAGCAAATGCCAGCACATATCATTTGAAACCATGGTCCCTGAAGTACACAAAGTTTCTGTGCAAAGTCACAGACTTTGTATGTAGGTAACATGCCTTGTCTGTGGGACTATGGAAACATGGGCATGGGTGTCTGAGTTGCTGTTCACCATTGTATGGTGAACCATATACACACTGTGATTGCTGTCCTATAAACGAGTGACCCCTGGGGAATGAAAGAAAGGTGCTGTTACAGAAACTGGGTGAGTTGATGAGAGTGAATTGTTAGAGTGTTCTTCTGCTCAATAAAATCCCACTGAATTTCAAACAATAACTGAATACACAAAATGCTGTCCAGGGTTTGATGGGTGAAACCTTGATCTAAGTGAGGCTGTTTGATTTTGTCTCAGGACACTGGGGCTGCCCTTGCCACCTGTATTTTCTCTGTCCCCATTAAGGTAAATTCAGGGGCTGTGCTGTTCTAAATGATAGGAATCAGAACATGTGATATTATAATGATAGTTTTCAGCATCTGGGGCGACTCAGTTGGCTACAAGCTCAGCCTCCTATTGCCCTCATATTTGTGTGAAGTGTGTCCTATATTTGATGGGTCAGTATCACTGTTGCATGTCTATCCTTCTTTGGGTGAAGAAAGGATGGCCATTGGAGAACTATGGATGGCCAGCGGAGTCCGGCTTGTAGTGATGTGCTGAGTATTTGAATGGTCCTTGTTTATATATGGATGTGTTGGAGATTGAGTCTTTGTTGCCCACCAGTGGCTATAAATATTGGTGTGTTTTTATGGGTATGGGATAAGATTTTGTGACTATCCTCTGCATTTGCAAAAAAAGAAAAAGTTAATTGCGTAGTATACCAAATTGGATCCTTGACTATAAGAAATTCACTCACACACGGGCTCCATATAGGGAGGACAAGTTATTTCAAAAAATGGAAATTGCCAACTTTGTATCATAATAATGGCCAGCTATTACAGTATAACACGACTGATGCCTTGTGATGCCCTATCCTCTCACAGTCACACCTCTCCGGGGCTAGCACCTCAGAGGATGTTCTCATCGATATACAAATTCATTTGTTTCTAGGTCAGCTTTGCTGCTGGATATTGAAAATTTTTTGTCTTCTGGGAGATGTGTGTCTTTTTTTTGGTTTTTCAAGACAGGGTTTCTCTGTGGATTTGGAGGATGTCCTGGAACTAGCTTCTTGTAGACCAGGCTGGTCTCGAACTCACAGAGATCCACCCACCTCTGCCTCCCTAGTGCTGGGTTTAAAGGAGCATGCCACCAACGCCCGGTGAGATGTGTGGTTTTTTTAAAGACTCTATAAGAGGGATAATTTCCCAGATGTAGGAAAGGGCAGAGTAACACAGTAGAGACTAAAGCTGCAGGTTATTTGTGGCCAGCAGAGGGGAGGTGACTATTTTCTTATAGGGTGGGGGCACTGTCCAGCTGGAGAAGGTTTTTTGCACATCTGTAGTGGAGCAAGCGTGAGGGTAGCAGCTGAGGGTACCTCTCCACATACCATTGGTCAGAGAGCTGCTGGTCCACCACGGTAAGCCGACATAGAGGGCCTATGAGTCTAGGTCCATATTAGGGCCTCTGAAGGGTCAGAAAGTTCTCTGTGAGGTAGGCAGGAACCACAGAAATGCAGGTGGCTCCTTGGCTGTGGGAGGCAACATCAGAGCTCATTGTCCATGAAAACTATGCTGTTTCCAAAATGATTGCTAGAAATCACAACATTGGTGCTGGAGGCCCCCAATTTATCTTGAATTGAAATGTACAGCCAAACTGTGGTTATACCATGTACTTACACAGTATCCATATTCGATGCATTTAAAAATGGCATTCCATTCACCTTGGTAGTCTTCCATTATTTTGTAGTAATGTCTGGTAGTACATACTGTATCTGCTTTGTGGCTAACCATGAGCCATGATCTGACTCTGAAATTTGCAAAAGCTATGCCGTGGTTTTGATGTGCTGTGAGGATATCTCCCAAAGGTGCATGTGCTAGGATCTTGGTCTCCTACATAGCAATGTTGAGGTGGTGATGACTTGGTGTGTCAAAGGAGACGTGGGGCTGTAGTTAAAAGTCTGACTCCAGAATGATTCCATGATCTCAAGGGAGTGGGGTAGATCTCAGGAGACCAAATTACATGCCAAGAGGGCAGGTTTTACAACATGAATTCAGCTTTCTTGCTTACTCTTATTTCTTCCCCCTAAGACATCTGACATTCTGCACAAGTTTTCTTCTTGCCACCAGAATCAGCAAAACAGATGTTACCCTTCCCACTGCATCCAGTGACCCTCTTGTATGCCTTTTATACGCATTTGTGCAGCTTTGCACTCTTGGTGATTAAACTTCTCAATTGCTAGATGTGGGAATGGTAACAATTCTTTCAAAGCCTATAGCAAATGTCCTCATTTGAATGGAACCTGTAATTACTGAGAGAGTTGGGGGAGGGGAGAGATGGGAGGGAGGGAGGGAAGGAGGGAGGGAGGGAGTGAGGGGGCAGCGAGGGAGGGAGGGAGGGGAGGGAGGGAGGGAGGGAGGGAGGGAGAGAAAGAGAGAATCTTTCTTGAAGTCAGTGGTTCAGCAGGAAAGTTGGGGTTATAAATGTGAACAGCAAATAGGAAGATTGATTGTTCATGGTGGGAATAGGATGGAGGTTACTTGGAAACAGGTACTTCACAGGGTGTCTCTAAAGTTTTATACCAGAAAGTGACTTTTAAGGAACAATAAACCTGACCTCAACTGGGGGACTCAGACTGAGAATGATCCAAATCATCCCACAAAAAAACCTTCCCAGATGGCTAGATTCTAACTGTCTACACTAATATTTGGAGTAAAGGGACCTCATCATTGTATACCTAACTCATGTCTGTTAGCTTCTTTGGAGATTGAGTTCACAGCATTCTTTTTAACTGTATGGTTCCTTTTGATATATAAAATGCTTACATTTTGGTCAGGCTATGTAAGCTGCCCACTTCTGTAACCCCACACCCAGGCAGTGGTAGTGAGAAAGTCCACGAGGATGGACAGTTCTAGGTAAACCTGGGTAATGAGACTCCCAGCTCAAATTTAAAAAAAATGGGGACTCATGGAGAAATTTTATGCTATGTGTGCCATCTAACAAACTACGGATGGAATTCAGGCTTCCAGTACTGGCTACCATGTCCTGCTTAGGAACAGGTGATGCGGGGAGTCTGCTCACAGGATCTGAACTCAGTCTAAGGTCTCCAACACACCCGGAGACTGCCAAGGCCCTGGAAACAGTGCTGTGTGACATCAGAGTATTGGAACTGTTTGCATATACCAGAAGGAAAACTTGGTAGCATATCCATCAGCAGAGGAAGAGACTCCTGTTACATCCACCAGAGGAAAGGATTGGAAGAAAACAATATGAAACCACAAACAAAAACAGAATAACCAATATGACACCACTGGAGACTTGGTATCATACAGCAGCAAGACCAGAAAACCCAATGCAGATGAAGCAGAAGAGAATGATCTTAAAAACATGTTTTTGAAAATGATAGAGGACCTCAAAGAGGATATGAGAAAATCCCTTAAAGAAATGGAAGAAAAAACAAACAAAACAATAAAAGATATCAAGAAATCTTTCAAGGAAACACTTTAAGACCTAAAAACTGAAATAGACACTAAAGAAAACACAATCTGAGGAAATGCTGGAAAAACAAAAGCTGGATAAACTATCAGGGTCTACAGATGTAAGCATAACCAACAGAATACAAGAGATGGAAGAGAGTCTCAGGAGTTGAAGATACACTAGGAGAAATAGACTCATCCACCAAAGAAATCTTAATTCTAAGAAATCTAGCCCAAAATATCCAGGAAATATGGGATACCACGAAAAGACCTAACCTAAGAATAATAGGTTTAGAAAAAGTTGAAGAAATCCAACTCCAAGGGCAATAAAACATTCAACAAAATCCTAGAAGAAAACTTTCCATCTTGCCTGACCCCTCATCACTTTTAAAGGCCTTCTGCTTCTTACTGGGTTATACTGGAAAGTAAACCTCAGTATCCTTTTGTATTAGGGACCTACATGCAAGCCATATAAGAGCACCATACCATTTCTTTCTTTTTGTGAGGGGTTTGAGACAGGGTTTCTCTGTGTAACTTTGGAGCCTATCCTGGCACTCGCTCTGGAGACCAGGCTGGCCTCGAACTCACAGAGATCCACCTGCCTCTGCCTCCTGATCATTGGGATTAAACGTGTGTGCCATCAACACCTGGCCCATCCACCGTACCATTTCTTGAAAATCATGGAATTATCTCATTTGTGGAGTGAGGGCTTGCTGTACAGATTGCTGTCACACCAGCTGGCTAGGTCGCTCTGTAAGTAAGGCTTTTCGCTATTAAATACCCTTATATTTCTACTTGCCTCCATATTGGTAATTTCCCAATATATCTGGTGTCAGGAGTTCGATAACCCCATGCCCCAAGGTTCCCAGAGAAAGAGGGAAACCTGTCTCCACAGCCTGCCCTGTCGGGCTTCTGAGAATCTTCGGAGCAGCTTCCATATGCTCGAGCCGTCCCGGCGCTCGTGGGCGCTGAACTCGGCACTCCCAAGATGATACAGACAGATCCAGATAAAGAAAAATCTCAAAGGTTTACGCTACATTTAAAAATATATTAGGCTTATGAGAAAAAAAATAGCAGAAGAAAATAGAGTAGCTGTTTATGGGTGGCTCACGCCAGTAGGATTTGCTGAAGGAAACAGAGAAAGTCAGATTTCCACAGAGAAACCCTTTCTCGGGAAAAAAGAAACAAAAGAAAGTAAAAATAAAGTAGTAAAAAGCCATATAAAGATAAAATATACACAGAGAATCTGTATACTATATGCCATATTGTTGTCTTTAAATTGTTTGATTGTTGAAGAAAGACTTACTGCTGGTAAAGTACATTTGATTATAAATGCTGCTAAATTAATTCAATTTATACGTTTCACAAATGCTTTGAATTCAAAATATAAGTCTAAGGACAGGCTACTTGAAATAAAGTTTTTACTAGTATTTCCACAAAAAATAAATAGCTATGGATTCCTTCCTAACTAATATGGTTTGATCAAGCAAGACCCCTCCCCTCCCAGAAGCAGTGACACCACTGATCCTACATTCAAAACAGCTGAGACGATATAGCCTTACAGACTACAAAAACATGGACTTGGTCAGGTTTCTATGTTTTATCATAATCCCTATGACACAAACATCGGCCCAAATCAGCAAGAAGCAGTTTTAAAAGAATGAGGCCCAAATCCCCACATATTGTTTATAAATGTTTGTTTTCATCTAAATGGGGTTAGTTATAAATGATAATGAGTATAGTCAATTTGTTAAAGAAAAATAGGGGAATAGGACATAGGAATGTATACTTTGCATTGGTATAGATTTTCATTTATTGCTACAACTTTAAGGTCACTTTTGTGATATGAATATGTCTCCTCTTGTTTATGTATTGTGTTTATGCAGATCTCCTAAAATGATATGCATAATTAAATAAGGTTATATAATCGCCTATGAGGGGCAGAACTTATAATTAGGTTAGATATGTTTTCTAGATATAGAGATGTATTTGAGATGGTTAGGTATTCTTCAAAACTTTCAAAGACCTACAGAAATATGGCATTTCAGTGGTTTAGGGTTTTTCTTGGCAGTGAGGCACAACTACTCCTGGCACACCGATTATGTCATAAAGGAGGATGGGCATCGAAGAAACTCGTTATGGAGGTTGCTTTCAACATGGCAAGATTAGCCATTTGAGCAAAAAACTGCTCTTGCCTGGACTTTTTGTTGCTGTATAAACTGGACCTGTAGGACCCACAAGAAAATGACTGCTGAACTTACAAAACAAAACAGTATTGAATGGTTCCTGTTAAAATGGAGTAGTGTGCTAGACACACTGTGGCCTATAGGCTGAAAATGCATGCCCCAACGTTACAGAGGAAATTTGGGTGACAGCCCAAGTAGCGAGATGTCTCTGTCAATTCTAGAGTTTATATATTATTCTTCTGTGGTCTTTGATAGAGTTGAAGACAGATAGTTATTGTTATAGTTTTCTTCAGTTATTATAGAAGATAAGTTACCCTTCCTTTTTATTTAGACAGAAAAGAGGAGATGATGGGGAATGTACGGTCTATGTTTATCTTATTGATTGTTAAATAATGTTCTGTTTGGCCAATGAGAGAGCAAGTTAGACGGGTCTAGGAGTCAAAGAGATTTCTGGAAAATGTAGTAGAGAAGTGGTGATCCGGGCAAGAAGTGACATAGCAAGGAGACTCATATTTAACCAAGGAGAAATAGGAAGTGTCCCCTTTTTCCCCTTTCTCCTCCAGTGGCGGGATGTGAGCCACCAGCAAGGAGGGATGCAAATAAGGTGTCTTGTTAGGAGCCGGTGCGTATGTAAGGAGCCATTGGAAGCTGTGCGCATGCGCAATGGGTAACTTTGTAACTTTCCTGCCCTTAGTCTCCGCCCCTCCCGTGATGTCATATGGTACGATCAGCTGACGTCACATGGTCCAAGGGTTTCAGCCAGTTAGAGTGTAACACTCCTGAGGCGACGGTTGCCAGCCTATTTAAGGAGGGGTTTTCAGGCGTTCAGGGTCTCCATTTTGTAAGCTAATGCCCTTCCTCTCAAGAGGCATTAAAGCTTTACTGCAGAAGGATCCTGAGGAGTGTCCCCGTATCGTTTTTGCTGGCAAGACGGTTAGCGCGGGACAGTGTCTGATAAGATAAGTCATATAAAATATACAGATTTATTATAATTAAGACTGAGCTAACAGATGAGGAATCGTAGTCATTGGACAAGCAACATTTGAACCTATTACTAGTCTCTCTGTGCATTAATTTGGGCCCTAACTTGGGCAGGAGGCTGGCATAAATCACCCACGTGGTGGTTGGTCTCAGGAGGCTTTTGGCGGAAAGATTGCTCATAACTAAGTAGCAGATAGGCCATTGAAGGTGCCAGAGATACAGTGCGAGGAAGAGATTGGTAAAGCTTGTGTGTGGTGCAGGGGACCTCTTGTTAGTGACATTGAAGTTCTGGCTGAGAGAGTGACTTTGCAGGGAGATGGACTTGGAGCTGGACTTGTGGAAAGACAACAAAGTATGCATTTGCATCTCAGAGCAAGGAAACACTTGGATTGACCAAACCCAGCAGAAAGGCCAGGGCCGCTACCTGGTGGACATAAGACTACCTGGAGCAGAGGTAGGCCCTTTAAGTTCTCAACAGGATGTGTATTTTTAGACTGGCTAGGAGGCCATCTGCAGTGTCCCAAGAAAGGAAGCAAGACAGTCCAATTGTTTTGTTAAAGGATGTGTTTGTCAGGGGTTATACGTGTAGGTGTGGACCTGGAGGGGGACAGACGTAAACTACAGCCAGGACCGTGGGTGCTGCTCTCAGAAGGGAGATGAGACTGGATTCAAAACTTGTCTTGGAAGGAACTGAGGCCTGATGCATGGGGCATGAGAGACTGGGAAAGGGAGTGAAATGGTGCTAGGTGTATGTCCTGACGGCAAGTTGTGCTACTCAACACTTACGCTGAAGAAATGGCTTCAGCAGGCCTGAAGAGCTAGAGCAAGAAGAGTCTCACCCTAGGAACAGTGCCCATCAGCATACTTAACAATGATCCAGTGTCAGAGCTACACATCCCAGAATAGTCCTTTTTGCGTGGGCGAACCCGTTCATGTGGGTAACCCGTCCGTGTGTGTGCCCCATGTGTGTGGGTTGCCCATCAATGTGGGTGTCCCATCAACATGGGTGCCCCATCAACATAGGTGCCCCGTTCGTGTGGGTGTCCTATTAACATGGGTGCCCCGTCCGTGTGGATGCCCCTTCCCTGTGGATGCCCCGTCAACGTGGATGCCCCTTTTTTGGTGTGGGACTCTTCCGCATGGGTGTACATTTTGCGAGGTCTCCCATCTGTCCTGTGGAGCCTCTTATGCATAAGAATGCTATTTGTATGGGGTTGATTGTTTCTGTGTACTTCCAGGGTTTGTTTTTATTTTATTTTGTTTTGTTTTATATAAAATAGAATTTCTTCATACAGTACATCCTGACCACAGTTTTCCCTCCAGTACTTCTCCCAGATCTTCCCCACCTGCCCTCTGTCTGATTCATACCCTTTATGTCTATCTTTAGAAAACAAATATGCTTCTAAGGAATAATAATAAAACAGGCTAATATAAAACAAAAGCAAACCGAATAGGACAAAACAAATGGAAGAAAAAAGTCAAGGAGGAAGGTACAAGAAAGACACAGAGCACACATATTTTCACCCTCGGGAATCCCATGCAAACATGTACCCCATAGCCACAATGATACATACGCTAAGAACTTGTAGGGTAAAACAAATCAAAACAAAAGGATGCCCTAACCCAGCATTGTGAAACAAAGAATCTAAAGATGATGTTGAGTTTGTTGTGTTGGCATCTACTGCTGGGCATCCTGCCTACCCTTAAGAGCGGTTTCTTTGACCAGGGAGAGTCCTTTGGAGAAAGCTGAGTTTTTATTTGCAAATGGTTAATAATTGGAGAGAGCTTCAGGGTTAGGGATGGGGGTGTGTCCACTTGTCCTTTGAGCACACTCTCCATCTCTGCAGAGCCTGTGTGTGTTGGCTTAGTCTTTGTGCATTTGTAAGTGTGTCAGTTGTGCTGCATTTAGAAGGCTTTGTTCCTTGTGATGCCCTCTGGCTCTTATACTGTTTTTGTCTTCTCTTTCAGAGTCCTTGGGCACTGAGAGGAGGAAATTGATGGAGACATTCCATTTAGGGCAGAGTGTTCCAAGGTTGCTCACTGTCTTCACAATGTCTGGCTGTGTGGAACTAGAAAAATAATCTTCATGAGTAACATAACTCTGGCCCACAAAGGTATATTCCTGGTGCCTTGCTTAGCCATTGCCAGTTCTTGGTTTTTGGAACCAGCTTTGTCTTCAGACATCTGTCTGCTGCCAGATGTGTTGCCCTGGCATAACCAGTGAAAAGAGGCATGGGGGCTGCTCTGCAGTGCACAGGTCTGAATATCTTCAGATCCAATTATGGTTTTTACTTTTGGGGAATTTTCCTGGAAGACTGTCTGCCTCTTGAAGGCTGATAGATATAGATACTTTCCATTCCTCAGCAAGAAGACCCCTTGCTAGCCAGTAGATGTTGCCTAAAATTGCCTTAAAAGTTTGTTTTTAAAACCATGTTCTATCCTTTACTCCAAATGGAAATGCCTGCAGGTTCTTTGCAATGATAGATTCTGTATAGCTCTGTAATGTTTCCTTATCAGAGGAAAGTTGCCTCATACACACCTGGTCAGAGGCCATTAGTCACTGAAAAGTTTACTGCAGATCATTTATCATGGAGAGGGTCGTTGATGTTGTTTGTTCTTGAACTTTCTCTTAAGCCCATGGTATAAGCAGACCCTCACAGTTCTCCAGAACTAAGCTGGCTGTATCCAACTATCCTGCCTTTGATACAGTTCTAATTTTTCTGTGCCTGGTTTTCTGAGAGGGTGTGAGTGGATGCTTCTCTTGCTAGTGCTTTGTAAGTGTCAGCCTGTCAAGCTGTGGTGTGAAGCAAAAAGGGCTTCACTGGAAAGTTCAGTAAGCCAATGAAACAGAGCAAGCCTGGACTTTGACCATGTTCTGTTTCTCATTTCAATTTCTATAGTTTCTTATTTTACAGCCATGCTCTGGGTGTGTGCTATCTCCTTTCAGTGCTCAAAGAGATTTACTTCTGCATGTTAGCCACCTCTCCCTGTGCATGCCAAAGTGCTTTAGACATAGGCCTAACTCCGTGTACAAAATGACAAATGTTTGTGCCTCACCTATACATATGCACCTGTACTGTATGCTTTAACTCATCCTCCAGTTTTCATGCTGAAAGTCAACATTGCAACATAAATTTTTGTAGATTATTTTTCACAGCTAAGATTGAACCCAGGACCTTGTGCATTCTAGGCAAGTTCTCTACTATGGAGCCAACACTCAGATCGATTTTGCACATTTTTCAAAATTTAGTTTTATTTTATGTATGAGTGTTTTGTCTGCATGTGTGTTTATGTGACACCTGAATGCCTGGTACCAGTGAAGGCCAGAAGAGAACATCAGATCCCCTGGAACTGTGGTTATAGATGATTGTAAGCCAGCATGTAGGTGCTGGGAATTAAACCTGGGTGTTTTGGAAGAAGAGCCACCACTCTTAACCACTGAGCCATCTTTTCAGTCCCATCACTTTGTGCATTTACTAAGCTTTTTTTCCATTCTAGGATTCTGTAGCATCCTAGATCAAAAATGTATCCATGTGTTTTGCCCACCACATGGGTGGGCTGTATTTATAGACAGAGAAGTGGCAATAACATACAGAAAACACAGGAAGCAAGGTAAAGAAACAGTACCATTTTTTATAGTGCCTGTTTTTCTCATTTGCATATGGACAAGTTGGCTGCTTGTGAATGGTTGAGACTCCACTACTTTTTGCAATAGTAGGGTTTTTCCCCCATATGTTTATAGTTCACTATGTTGGAAAATCCCTTAGGTCAAATTTAAGCGGTCATCTCTAGATCAAACAGTTCAGTTTGACATAATTATCTAACACAGTGTGAATATTAATACATAGTTTCTCTGTTTGGTCAGTTACTTTTCTGGTTGCTGTGACCAAATACGTGACACAATCAACTTAAGGAAGGTGTGGTGATGTGAATGTAACTGGTCCCTGACCTGAGCTAGTGAGAGATCACTGGCACAGGTCTGAAAAGGAGGTAATCAACATAGGACTTAACTCTACTTCCTTAATACAGGTAACAAAGGTGATTGTCAGACAATGTATGGTCACTGGCTGTGGGTCCAAGTTCTAACTTTAATGCACAAACTGACTTTATGGAACATATTCTATATGGATACATACCTTAGACATCTTCGACACAGGGTTATGGGGGCTACAGAGTTTTCTTGGTTCCTCCTCACCTAGATAATTGATCAGCATTAGTGTATTTCATAGGGGAGGTCTTACCAGCTCCAAGGAACATATGATTGTGGGATGGGAAGATGAGTTTTTAGGAGGAGAAGAGGGATGTTATTAGAATAAAAAAGAAGATAAAAATAACAACAACAGGTGACTATTATCTCTTAATATCAGTGGACATCATATACTTAAAAAATGAACAGGATAAAAGTTTGTATATCATTGAAAAATATCTCTCCTTCTGCTGCAAACATGAAATAGAGCTCAAAATTATAGGGAGTAACTGCCTCATAGTAAATGATTGAAAATAATTATCCAGTCAAATAGACATAAGAAACTTTATTGTTCCCAATTTGTAAGAATGATGTCCAGGAGCTCACACTTTTTCAGCTCAGCTGTTTCTGTGGTACTCTCCAGGCTGATATTGACCCATTTGTTCATCATTCTTCTCTTATTGAAATTGTGTTACAAGATTTCTGGTCACTGTTTAGCTTTTCTTGTATACTTCTGCTTTTATCAGCTACTGGATGAAATCTCTAGCATGGCATACAAAGTAGTCATTAATCACATTACATGGGATGTGCATTTAATGTAGCCTCTCCATTGTTGCTTAGATTGTTAGTTGGGATTATCCTTGTGGATCGAAGACCATTTGCCTACTGCCATGTTTCTCTTTAATCCTATTATTTATGCCTCTATTGAGGTATCACTTTTATAGCTGTCATATATTCTTCCCCCAATCAATCTTCCTGATCTCTCTTGTTCTCCACTCCCTTTTTCTACTGCACTGCTCTTTCTCCTACCTTCCTCCTCTTTCCCCTTGCTCTATAATTATTCAGGAAATCTTTTCTCTTTCCCATACTCTGAGGAACCATGTATGTCTCTCTTAGTGTCCTACTTTTGTTCCTAGCTTCTTTGGAGGTGTGAATTGTAGGCTAGTTATCATTTACTCTATGTCTAATATCCGTATATTATTAAGTAAATAAGATGTTTGCTTTCCTTGTATTAGCTAACTCACTCAGAATGGTTTCTTCTCGTTTCTTCTAATTTTTTTATTGTTTCTTTTTCTACTGAGTAGTACTCAATTGATTAATTGCATCAAATTTTCTTTCTTCTTTCTTTAATCCACAGATATCGTGGTTTTTTCCAGGTTCCTAGTATTATAAATACTACTTTTACGAACGTAGCTGGATGGATGTCCATGTTGTATGAATTTACATCATTTGGGTATGTGCCAAAAAGTGGAATTGCTAGATGGTGAAATAGACTGATCCCCTATTGTCAAAAAAATTCCCATATTGACTGCAGAAAGGGTTGTAGAAGTTTTCCCTCCCAACAGCAAGAGAAAAACATTCCCATTTCTCCATATCCTCTCCCGCATAAACTGTACATGGTGGATTTCTGTATCCAATTTGGCAGGTGTAAAATGTTGTTATTGTTAACATTTCCCTGGTGTCTAATGATGTTGATCAATATCCTATGTGTCTTTTAGCCATTTGAGATTCCTCTATTGACCAACCAAAATCCCGAATGGTCAAAGACTTCAATCTAAATCCAGCCAGAAAACAACACTTGGCAGAGTAACTGTGAGGTAGCATTGAATGAATGAATTTGAAGAGCAGACCACTTCCTGAATATAACATTAGCACAGACACTCAGATCAACCATTCAGTAATGGAGCGTAATGAAACTGAGAATATTCTGTAAGAAAAACACATAGTCAACAAGAAAAGATAGGAGATCACACAATGGAAAAAGATCTTCACCATTCCCAGATCTAGCCAAGGGCTAACTTCTAAAATACACCATAATAGAAGAAACTATTCAGCCAAAGACCAAATAATCGCATTAAAAGGGAGTTACAGGACTAAGTGGACAACACCCAATAAGGTTTTACCTCTTATGGAAGCAAAAATCTTCTAATGAAAGACTTGGAGGTGATCCTTCGCTGGCTGTATTTAGTGAGGTTACATACTCTCATGTTGATTAACTGTTCCAGGTACTTGAAAATGGGAAAACCCTTTTTCATAGGCTCATTTGGAAATTTAAGTCCATTGTATAGTTAAATTTGATGTTGTACAATGCCACATATCTTAGGATATTAAAATCCCCACGTACAAATCTGCATCTCTGATGCTCTGTTTTTCATGGGCCCATGGCATGGGCAGAGAGATTTCTGTCACAGTTGCCAGGAAATTCTTAGGATCTCTCTGTCACAATTTATTATATCTTCAAATTCTAAACCAACCACACCCACTCATGACCTCACAATATATCCTTCTTGACTAAGCAGAAGACACAAGTCTGTCTCTGGCTTTAACTATTTTTACTTAGGCTGCCCCACAAAAACCTACTATGACTTCAATCCAGTACACATATAAGTAAATGTATCATTATACTATTTCAGTTTCTTGATGACCACTTATATATATCCCATATGCTGCAGTTCCCAAAATGTGGACAAAACTAAGTTTCTTGTAGTTTTTGTGAAGGTTTAAGGCTTAATATTATTTCACTCATAATTTTTGGTACATTAGTTCTGATCCTTTCACCTATTTTCCTCCAAATTCATTTAAACTTGAAATAAGATAGTCAATCACATTTCCCTCTTCCTCCCCTCCTCCCATGCCCCCAATTATCAAACTACCTATCCCATACCATTTCTACTCACTAAGGAGTGTGAACTCTTGTTCAGTTTCTGTCATATCTTTTTGGATTGGACCTATCCCATACTCTAGGTTGAGGGAGTATACCTTTATGTGAAATCAGCTCTGAAAGTGCATTCCTATGCAAGGGATAAGTACTCACATGTGAGACTGTAATCTAGATTCATAACAGATTTGTTTGCGGAATACATTTTATAAGTGAAGAATTGTACATTCCCTAAGTAATCAGCCTACAGAGGCAACCCAACTGATTTTGAGATTTTTTTGGTGATATACCTGAATAAAATTACCCCCTCTGAAGGTATAGACACCATATCTTCTTTCTATGTAAACCTTAGTCTATGAAACCCCTATTGTTGGCAATGCTCTCAATTCATGTTTACAAGCTTGGATGTGTCCACAGGAGATTCCTTCATGTCTAATGTCTGAAAAGTTCATTTATCTCTGTATTTTGAGACAATAATTTTACCTGTTCTCACTAAAAAATAACTATACAGAGAATGTTATCCTTATCTTTTTATCATTGGATTATCATCTGTTTTAATCTCAGATTCTTGTTAACTTCTATTGATATATAGTTTTTAGAAGTGATCGCATTTTTCGTTCTTTGAACTTGGATAGCTCTAATACTCGATATGGCATGCTATATTATATTATGCAAGCATGTCTTCTGCATTTTTGATACATAGATGGATTTCCCTCCTTGCCCTTTCCTCGGATTTACTTAATGAAACACTGTCTTTAAGTATTAGAGGTCCATTGCTACCCTTTATTCTACCTGTGCTCACGGAGTATCTGAAAAGCATAGGTCGGTAATATGGAAATTCACGGATGTCAGACTTCATACATTTTGACCAGACAAATCATTCATGGATTATATGCATGTTTGTCAGATATTCCATCAAAGTTTAAATGATGCAATTACTTCGTGCTATATGTTTGCTAGCTAGATAAGCCACAATGTCAGTGGAAACTTGTGAAAGGAAACTATTTCACATGTTTAAACAATCTTTTGTTATGTCATAGATATTTCTCCTGCTAATGTTCTCACTAAGAAAATACACGCCTTTTGCTTCCTAATTCTACATTTCCACTATAATAACTTGCTGTTTATATGCAAACCAAATCACAAGGATCAAACCTTTATCTATTCAAAATGAGTTTAAGATTCATTTGAAGTAATATACTTTGAAATGGAGTAATCCATAAACAAAATTGTCAGGTTTTTAAAAGGGCCATTTCATACTAGAAAAAATAAGAAAGTATCAAATAAAGAAGGAAAGACAGGAGAACTACCTAATATGAGAATGGAAAATATGAAAATACATTAACAATGAATATGGTGAGGGAATAATATTACAGAATAAATTATATAAATTGATTGGGATATGTCTGGAAGGACAGAGAATGCAAATAAGGATAAAACAAATGAAACCAGAATTGAATATTGAGATGGTATTTTTTATGATTTCAGTATTGTATATTCTAATTAAATTAATTTAGATTATATAGCAATAACTAGTGTTAAAGAGGCCATGAAAGTGCACATAAGTGATTGTGTTCAAACATAGAATGCAGATTTTATTACAGTATAAGTTAATCTAAACATATTGTATATGACATAACAATTGTCTTATTTTACTAAGAAGACCATTTCTGCCATGATCAGCAAGACCAACATTCCTTTTAAAAATTCTGTAAGGTTGAAGCCTCCTGGTTTACCTTCATGCTCGTTTTGTTCCTGATATTGTTGGATAGTTTAGCTTTTGTTTTAGTTTTCACAACTTTAAAATTATATCAAACTGGAAAGAACACAAAATAAAGGGATGATTGGGAGAACCCATATCAAGGGGAAACAACAATCAAATAATAATCTCAAAAGGAAAAAAAAAAACAAACATTGAGGACCAAAATTATCCCCTCATCTTTGAGGGAAAATGTAGGGGAAGCTTTAGCCAGCTGTAGCCATGCCTGCTTAGGGGCTGGATAAAGCTTCCCCTAGGAAGTGAAAGAGTAGCCAGGACATGTTGTGTCCCCTGGACATGTGGAATGGTTTGATATAAAGAGCAAATGAATAGGTAGGGGAACTCTATAAAATTTGAATCTCTCTATGGAATTCTTGTTTCTCACTTTTCTACCAAGCATGATGTAAGAAACTCCAGGAAAGGTCCCAGATTATCCAGACACTGTGTGTAGATTTCTAGAGTAACCAATTTTGTTACTTGATAAACTTGACCACCCTTCCAAGTGTGAAAGTCTGGCATGTAATGTTTCTCATTCAAGAATTCTAGCTCCCTATATCCCTGGGAAAACACGCATTCCTTCAAGGCCTCAAACTTTAAATATCCTTGAATTTCAAAAGAAAAAGAACTTTGACTGTATGTGTAGAATGTATAATCTACTAGAGACTAGTATAGACATTCAAAAAGATTAAGTAGGACAGTTATATTACTAGAGAAAAGCAACTTCCATATGAATCTTTTCTAGTATAAGAAATTGCTTCATACCCGGAGGCGGTGTTATATGTATTTATACCCAGCACTCGTGATGTATAGTCAGGCGAATCTCTGTGATTTCGAGACCAACATGGTATAAAATAGCTACTTCCAGAATAGCCTCCTAAGCCACAGTTAAACAAAGCCTTGAAAAATATAAAATAACATTGAAAATACATAAATAGCTTGGTTGTAACAATGGAAAACTGAACTTGGGAAAGATATTTCTGAGGTTTAATTTTTTACTCCATGGTTACTCCTTAAGAAATAGGATATCCACCAATGAAAGCTACTGAATAACATTTTCAAAACTATATTCACTGACAGTATAACCCATTGACTGGGTAAATATGTCAAATAAAAGCTCTTGTTCATGGCATTGTCCATTGACCCGTCCCGCGGGTCCAGTTATTCAGGGTTCCGAAGGGGAGCTGCCTGAAAAAGTTATGGGTGAGAGAAAGAAAGGAGACCAAGCGGCGCAAAAAAGGACAAGAGTCAGTCTATGCAATGTCAAGGTCTCGATTTATTGGAGCTTAGAGTGCGCTTAAATAGCCCTGCAACAATAGAATTGGGGGGAATAACAGAAGGAGCATCAGGTATTTGCTGAGCCTGGAACATTCTCCTTATCAGCCGGAACATCTAGTGGTCTTCCTTGGAGCAGCAAACAGAAAAGCCCCAGACCTTTTCTTGGAACAGAAGCAGTTAGCAGTTCCACTTGGCCAAACCGTGTCTAATTACAGGTTACAGGAGGCTCACAGAGCTGGCTTTAAGCCGCAAACTTAGAGGTCATTAAAAGACTTACAAAGGTGGGCTTTAAGCCACATAGTTTTGGGCCCATGGCCCCTTACAGTCCATGACCTGATTGGAGTCACCTAACACCTTGTAAATATTAAAGGCTGTATAGGACACTTGCATTGAATAGTAAAATACCCTAAGAAAACTGTGCTTCTCAGATGTTCTCTACTTGTTGGTCCTATGTCATGGAGAGAAAAATCCCTCTGTGATTTCCAGGCCAAAAAAAATGATATTAAGTTATGACAAAATACATACAAAGTAACACAATCCCCCACAAACATGACTTCACTTCATGAGTTCCTTTGCATTCTACTTTTCACATAACCCTATGTGTAAGTTGTAAGCAATTTTTGGCTTCTTCTATCTCAAAGGAATTTATACAGATTCAGGAAACCACAGAATTATGTGAAGGTATATGCCCTATGGATGCTCAATTATACCACAAGGTAGCTTGCTCAGCTATGTTCATGGAAACACAATTCATAGTAGACAGAACTTGGAAACAAACTTGATGCCCATCAACTGATGAAAGGATACAAAAATATGCTACATTTACACAATGGAGTACTATTCAGCTGTAAGAAATATATGACATCCTAAAATTTGTAGACAAATGCACAGAACTAGAAAAAACATCATGAGTGAGATGAGTGAGGTATCCTAGAAATATGTAGTATGTACTCACTAGTAAATGGATATCAGTCATAAAGAAAAAGATATCTAGCATGCAATCCAAAACCCTGGAAAAGCGACAACTACCTTGCAGAAACAGATGGAAGCAAATTCAGAAATCCACAACAAACCATTTCGCTAGGCTCATGGAGTTAACTCAAATTAAGAAAGAAATATTAGAACAATGGGGTCAAGACAATGATTGGGAAACCCACAGAATCTGCTGAGTTCACCTAGTGAGAAATAACTCACTTTGGACTTAAAAGAAGGGAAAAACCATAGGACTAAATTGCTCTCCCTTAATCCAGGAAACAAGAGTGAATATAAGACAATATATGCTCACTGCCAGTGAGTCCAATTACTAACTCTAAAGCAAAAATTGACTTGTTTGTTTCCATTATATATGGAGAGATAAATTGGTCCGCCTCCACACAGGGTTATGGTGGCTAGAAAAGTTCCTTGATCCTACCTCAACTAGATAATAGGAAAGACTTGGTGTATTTACTAGGGAAGGCATTAACAGGTCCAAGGAATTAATGAAACGTATGGTGGAATAATGTGTAGCAGGAGCAGAGGAAGGATATAATTGTAACAAAAATAAATTACCAAAAAGAATAAAATAATTAACAATCACTGGTCATTAATAACTCTTAATATCAGTGGACATAATATACATATAAAAAGACACAGGCTAATAGATTTTATATGAAAAGAGGATCTCTCCGTCTCCTGCAAACATGAAACACAGCTCAACATTAAAGACACTTGCTACCTCATAGTAAAAGTTTGGGAAATAATTTTCCAATCAAATGCACATAAGAAACATGGTACTATAATGGTTCTGCAGTAGTCAGAATGTGGACTGTGAACTCCCACTTGTTTAGGTCAGCTGTTTCTTTGTGTTCATCCAGCCTATTATTGACCCATTTGCTCATCATTTTTCCTTTTCTGAACCTGGATTCCAGGTGCTCAAGTCATTGTTTAGTTTTGTGTGTATTCTTCAGCTTTCATCAGCTATTGTATGAAGAATCTAGGATGAAATATAAGATAGCCATCAATCAAATATAGGAGAAGTGCATTTAAGGTAGCCTCTCCACTATTTCTTAGATTGTTAGGTGGGATTATCTTTGTGGATCACTAGACTTTTGCCTACGGCCATATTTCCTTTTAAATTATAATTTATGCATCTATTAAGGTATCTCTTTTCTCATTCTCATCTATACTTCTCGCCCAATCTTACTGATATCTCATATTCTCCTCTCCCCTCCTATTTTCCCCTCAACTTTCTCCTACTTACCTCCTCTTTCTGCAAGTGACAGGGGATCTAGTGCCTTTCCCCTATTCTCAGGAACCATGAATGTCACTCATAGGGTCCTAGATGTTCCTAGCTACTCAGCAGATATTGTTTTGTAGGCTAGTCATCATTTGCTCTATGTCTAATATTAATACAATGGTGAGGATATCACATATTTGTCTGTGTATGGGTTACCTCACTCAGTATCTTCTTTTCTAGTTCCATCCATTTGTTTCATTTGTTTTTCCAAAAAGTAGTTCTCCACTGATTAGTTGTATCACATTTTCTTTGTTGATTCTTTAGTGGAAGGACATATTAGTTGTTTCCAGGATGTTGCTATTAAAAATGCTGCTGTTTTGAACATAGCTGTACAGATGTCTGTGTTGTATGAATGTACATATTTGGGTCCATGCCAAAGAGTGTAATTGCTAGATGGTGAAGTAGAACTATACCCAATTTTCAGAAAATCTTACATAGTTACTAACAAAATGATTGTACAAGTTTTCACTTCCAGCAAAAATACAGAACAGGTATAATTTCTGCACATGCTCTCCAACATAATCTGTTCTTGGTGCTTTTACTATAGCCATACAGGCAGGTGTAATGTGATATCTCAAAGTTGTAATGATTCACATTTCCCTGATTGCTTTGGATGTTGAACAATTTCTTAGGTGTCCTTTAGCCATTTTATATTCCTCTATGGACCAAACAAATGTCACAGTGGATCAAAGAATTCAGTATTAAACCAGCCACATTGAACCACTAAGCAGTGTAACAGGGAGGTAGCATTGAAGAAATTTCAACAGGAGTCCATTTCCTGAATATAACTGTATCAAAGACACTCAGTAATGTGGCCTCATGAAATTGAGATGTTTCTGTGAAGGAAAAGACATAGTCAACAAGACAATACAGCAGCAAACAAAACAAAGGAAAGGTGTTTACCTTCCCAGCTCTAGCCAAGGATTGATTTCTAAATTTTACAAATGACTCAAGAAAATTGTCACCAAAGCAACAAATAATCTAATTAAAAATTTGGTTACAGAACTAAAGAGAGAATACACAATAGGGTTTTACTTCTTATGGAAGAGAAAATCTACTAATAAAAGACTTGAAGGAGGTACTTCATAGACTATAGTTATTGATATTAGGTACCCTCATGTTGGTTAACATTTCCAGTTGCTTAGAAATGCCCAAACCTGGTGTCATTGGCTCCTTTGGAGAATCAATGCCATTTTGGTGTTCTTAAATGTACAAGTCATACCTTAGGATATTAAAATCCCCAAGGGCAAAACTCCATCTGAGTTGCTCCATGTTTTTTGGCCCATGATATGGGCAGAGAGATTTCTGTCAAATTTGCTATGAAACACTTAGGATGTATCTATCACAATCTATTACAACTTCAAATTCTAAACCAGCCACACCCAGTCATGACCACACAATATATCCTCCTGTACTCAGGCAGAAGGCAAAATTCTCTCGCTGTATGCAACTATTTTTACTTCTGCTTAACCACAGTAATCTACTATGGATACAGTGCAGTACACATGTGAGTAAAAGCATAATTATGCTATTCAAACTGGTTGATGACCACTTAGATATATTCCATATGCTGCATTTCCCAAAATGAAGGCAACCCTATGTTTATTGTACATTTTTGATGGCTTAAGTCTCCTGGTATTTCACTTACACATTTTGGTACATTAGCTGTGGTACTTTATAGATTTCCCTCCATTTTTTTATTATATTATAAGGAAGCTTGTTTTACCTGTCAGTCTCACTTCGTCCCCTGTTCCCTTGCACCTCAAAAATACCCTACATATCCCAGAACATTTCTTCCTCTGGGTGAGAGTGAATTTTCCATGGGGGCTATTCTTAGTCTGTCATATCCTGTAGGATGAAGCCTAGGCACCCCCCCTAGTCTAGACTGAGGGAGTATACCCCTGTGTGGAAAAGGCTCCCAAAATCCATTCCTATGATATGGTTATGTACTCATCTAGTACAAGAGGTCCCTGAGATTTCAGAGGTATTCTCACTGAAACCCACATTCATAGTGTCTTGATCAGTTCCATTCTTATTTCCCAGTGATAAGTCTGTGGGCCAAGTGCTCCCCCTTGTTGAGTTCATCTGCTTCTGTAGGTTTCACCAGTCTGGTCTTGACCACTGTGCTCATCACTCTTCCTTCTCTGTAACTTTATTCACTTTCATTTCAGTGTTTAACAGTGGGTGTCTGCTTCTACTTACATCAGCTGCTGGATGAAGGTGCTATGGTGGCATATAAGTTAATGATCAATCTCAGTATCAGGTATGGCATTTAAGGTAGCCTATCTGCTGTTGCTTGGATGGTTAGTTTTATCCATCCTTGTAGAGGTCCATATATGTTCCTTGTGGCTGCTTTCTGCTTAAACGTATACTGGCTCCCTATATGATGGTCTCTTGGTTCGTTTTCCTCTCCCATGCCAAGGCCCAGTGTCAGTTCTGCATCCATCTACCGGCCCAGGATCCTAGTACAGCAGCTGGATCCAACACGCCAAGGCACAGTGTCATTTTTGCCTCCATCTATCTGCCCACGTGGGCCAGGGGTTGTTTCAGGTTCCACTTGTTTTCAGGGCTTAGAGTCATCTGACACCAGTGATCTGTGTACCGCATCCGAGTTCAGAGGCAGTCTCCAACACACGGAGGCCCAGTAGCAATTCTTCATCCATCTGCCGGGCCAAGATCCAAATTCACAGGAGGGCTCTGACATACCAAGGCCCAGTGGCAGTTCAATGTCTATCAGCAGGTCCAGGTAGGTTAGGGGCTGTTTCCAGTTCCATTCGTCGTCACTGCTTAATGTCAACTGACACCATTGATCTGTGCAAGGGATCTGAGTTCAGGGACGGGATCAGACACGCAAGGCCCAGTGGCAGTGCTGTGTCGATCAGCCGGCTGAGGATAAGAATTCGACGACAGGATCCAACATGCCGAGCCTCAGTGGCAGCTCTGCCTCCATCTGCTGGCCAAGGTAGGCCAGTGGCTGTTTCTGGTTCCATTGGTGGTCACTGCTTAGAGTCTTCTGACACCACTGATATGTGAGCCTGATCCGAGTTCGCCGGTGGGCTCCAATATGCCAAGGCCCAGTGGCAGTTCTTTGTCAATCTGCTGGCCAGGTAGGATTGGGGCTGTTTCAGGTTATGTTAGTCGACACTGCATAAAGTAATCTGACACCAGTGTGTGACGGTTCTTAGATCGGCAACGGGCTCAGACAGGCTGAGGACCAGTTGCAGTTCTGAGGCCCAGCTAACCAGGTAAGGTCAGGGGCTGTTTCAGATTCCATTTGTCATCACTGTGGACAGTCATCTGACACCAGTGATCTGTGCCCATGATTGAGTTCAGTGTAGGCTGCTTTTAAAGAACCCGTTTGGCCTTTGCCCATGAGTTCAAGCTGACTCTGAGTTCTGAGATTGGGAGTACCAAGCCTTCCTTGGCCTAGACCATGGGAAATACACCTTAGGATTGAGGCAACCTTCCGCTTACTGTTACCTTGGAAAAACTGTTCAAATGCTTTTAAGAAGGAATGTCATATTCCCCAGGTTGTGCATTAATGGACGATGAACATGAAAAGACACACACAAAATTTGAGTTTTGCATGGTAGCTTCTTCCAGGAAGGTTTAAATTCCATATATTAGATTAGATTGAAGCATCATTGGACTGCAGGTTCTTGGGTGCATCAAATGATGGCAGAAGCAAAGAAGAGCTCATGAGGCAGAGACAGCATACTCCTTGACTATGAAAGGATCCACCCGTGGACATGGTATTTACATATCTCAACCTACACTTAGCCTTGGTTTGTGTGTGTGTCTCTCTGTCTGTATTTCTGAATTTTCAACTCTAATTCTCTATCACTCACTGTCACTGTCTCTCTGTGTATGTCCCTTCACCCTGGTGGGCCGCCTGCTATAACTCTACCTGAATTGCACTGGAACTGCCTGCTAACTGTGCTCCACCTCTCTGTCTCTCTCTCTTGCTCTAACTATCTCCCAATCTCTCATTCTCTTTCTAGCCTTCTGTCTTTCCCTTGCAACCTGGATAAATACCAGCAGCTCTCGACTTGCTCAGGACTGTTATCTGCCAAATCTGATCCTTTTGTATCTCTTTCTTTGTGTGTCTCCCTTGTTGTTTATTTTTCTCTCTCTCTGTTAGAGTATTGAAGAGCATGCTAAAACACTCTAAAATTGCAAAATTAAGGTGGTACTTTTTATTGTCCTATAAATACTCTTCTTTTTCAAACATGTGAATGCTCCAGCCAAGTTGCTTGTATCAAAAGAAGGCAGGTTATATGTCACCAATTTATGTTTTTGGCACACCCAAAGTTTTCCTGTAAATTCCAATGAGCTAAATGGGACCCATGCAAAAAGTTCCAAACATTCATTCCAGATAAATAGTATTCATTCCCAAAATGATCCCAGATTCCTCTCCTCCTCTTCCGGTACCTTTTCCTGGGAAAACCCTCCATCATTTGACCATGCAACCTTCTGTCACCAGGACTTAGGAAATAATTTGTCTTCTAAACTTAGCCACATCTCCCACAATGCTGACAGCTCTCGAGGCTTAGGATGCCCAAGACAGAGCCACACAACTGGAAACGTGGAGCAACCACATCCAGGATGTGGTAGTACCATAATATTGACAGGGACCACAAATTTGGTCAATGCCCTTTCTTCAAAAAGAAGCAGTCTTGAGAACTAGACATTGCTATTCCTAATGTTGCCAAGTTTAAGTATTTTTGTATGTGTTCTCTCTCTCTCTCTCTCTCTCTCTCTCTCTCTCTCTCTCTCTCTGTGTGTGTGTGTGTGTGTGTGTGTGTGTGTGTGTGTGTGTGTGTTTGTGTGTATCTGACTCTCAGTCTGAGTACTGAAGAGCATGCAACACCTCTCTACAATGGCAAAATTAAGGTGCTTTTTTATTTTCCAAAAAATACCTTCCCATTCCAAAATGAGAATGCTTTTAGCCAAGTCGCTTCTATAATAAAGAGGCTGTTGATGTGTCTCCAATTTATGGTTTTGGTAAACCCAATGTGTCCCTGTAAGTTCCAGGGAGCTGAATGAGACCAAAGCAAACAGGGCCAAAGATGCACTCCAGAAAAATGAAATTCAGCCTCTGTGTGATCCGGGATTCTTTATTCATCATCTGGGATCTCTCTTTTGCAAATCACTGCATCATCTGTCCTATCACCGCTCTGATACCAGGACTTCAGAAAGACTTTTGTTTCTAAACTTAACTTCATCTCCTACACTGCTGACATCTGATGAGGTCTAGGAGACCTGAGTGAGTGCTATCTGGCCTGTCCAAAAAGGGAACAAATAGATATTACAGGATGTGGTAGTACCACAACTTTCTCAGGTCCCCAATGATGGTCATTGCCCTGTGTCAGCAACATGCTATCTTGAGAACTCCATATCCTTATTCCCTAAATTGCCAGTTTTAAAACCACAACATTCAGTATTCAGGGAAATTATGAATGAATGATGCAGGCATCAAACTGACCTGTCCAATGAAGCTGGCTTGATGCACTAACTCAGGCAGTCCTCTGTCAATCCAGGATTCCATGATTAATGAGTCTGGAAGCAGCTTTAAAGGACCCTGTTAAAAGACAGATCCCGACCCACTTAGGCTCTCTTATTCTCTCTCTCTCTCTCTCTCTCTCTCTCTCTCTCTCTCTCTCTCTCTCTCTCTGTCACAGTCTCTCCCCTCACTCTGGACTTCTGCCTTTGTCTCTGCAAGCTGAATGAATACCAGTAGCTCTCGAATTGCTCAGGACTTTTCTCTACCAAATCAGATAATTTTGTCTGTCTGTTTGTATGGGTCTCCCTTGCTGTGTGTTTCTGTCTCTGTCAGAGTATTGAAGAACACGGTAAACCTTTTTAAAATGGTGAAATTAAGGTGCTTTTTATTGTTCTTTAGATACCCTTCTTTTTCAAACATGTGAATGCTTTCAGTCAAGTTGCTTTTATCAAAAAAAGGCAGCTGATATGTATCCAATTTATGTTTTTGAAAAAACCAAAGTTTTCCTGTAAGTTCCCGTGGGCTGAATGGGACCCATGCAAAAAGGTCCAAACATTCGCTCCAGACAAATACTTTTCAGCCTCTCAATGTTCCCAGATTCCTCTCCTGAACATCTGGTACCTTGCCCTGGGAAAACCCTCCCTCATCTGTCCATGCATCCCTCTGTCACCAAGAACTAAGAAATATTTTGTTTTATAAACTTAACCTCAACTCCAACAAGGCTGACATCTACCGAGGCTTAGGAAGACCAAGACAGTGCCACACACTCTGGATATCTGTGGACCAACTAGGTATTCCAGGATGTGGTAGTATCCCAATATTCTCGGGGCCCCCAAAATTGGTCAATACCCTTTCATCAAAAAGAAGCAATCTGGAGAACTCAACATCGTTATTCCCAATATTGCCAAGGCTAAGACTCAAAATTTCCATAATAATTGAAAGTGGGAATGAAGGTCCTGTCATCCTGCTACCTGCTCAGGACACCTGGAACAGTGCACTCACTCAGCAAGTACTTTGTTCAGTCCAGGGTTTCATGGGTAATAAATCTGCAGTCAAAGTTATAGGACCCTTTAAAAGACAGATCCCTACCCAACCTCGCCAAACATGTCAAAAAATCTAAGGTTCATGGACATTCTAAGATTCGTGTTCCATTGTTCAGGGTTCCATCTCCAAAGAGAGCTTTCCCCTTCCACATAAACAAATAACCAACCATGAAGCTGTGAAAACCATGGAGGCTCTCTCTCTGGAAACTCTCTCCATACCCAGAATCAGTTGAGCTGGAGGTCGCAGAGATCTTTTTCTGGAGCTGACAAAATTCTGCAGAACCGCATGAGGACAGTGTGTTTCCCAAGGATGAGGGCCACCACCACATTGGCTCAATCACCTGTGTTTTCAGATATAGACTTTTGGAGTTTCTTCCTCCAGTGTTCGGACCCCTGTGTCATTACAACGGTTGGGGCATTATTTGTTCCAAAATTGTCTATGAGTTAAAACTGACTCTGTCTTCTGAGGTGTTGGTTACCGAACCTCCTTCAACCACCCCCCATTGGAAGTGCATCTTATGTTTAAGGCAATCTAGCTGCTACTGTTACCGTGGAAAAACAGTTCAATGCCATTTTGTGGAGCAATATCAATTACCCTAAGAAGTACATAAATGGACTAAGAGAACGAAAGGAATCAAATTACTGTGAAAAAGGTAGGATTTCCATGGTTCGCTTCTTCAGGAATGTTTAAATTCCAATTCTTAGAATAGATTGAAACATCTACTTGGGTGCAAGAGATGATGTCAGCAGCAGGACTAAGTTCATAAGGCAGAGACAGCTTCTTCCATGAGTATGTTGGACGCCAGCCTCTCTATGTATAATGCACTTATCCAAGCCTACATTAAGCCTTGGACTCTGTGTGTCATTTCATTCTCTAACTCTCTCTCTAGCACTCACTGTCTCTTTCTCTGTGTCTGTGTTTCTTTGTCTCTCACTATTTGTGTCTCTCTGTATATGTCTCTACAATCTGGGTGGGAGCTTATAATTCTAACTGCTTTGCAATGTGTTTGCCTGCTACCCAAACCAAAGTCTCTGTCTCTCTCATTGACTAGTCCTCGCTTTTTGCCTCAGCAACCTTGACGAATACCTGAAGCACTACTTGTTCTCGAATGATCTCCACCTAAACTGATCTTTTATGTGTCTGTTTGTATGTGTTCTCTCTCTCTCTCTCTCTCTCTCTCTCTCTCTCTCTCTCTCTCTTTCTCTTCCAGTCTCTCAGCCTCTCTCTGGCCTTCTGTCTTTGTCTCTACATCCTGGATGAATAGCAGAAGCTCTGGACTTGCTCAGGACTGTTCTCTATCAAATCTGTTACTTTTGTCTGTCTGTTTGCATATGTCTCCCTTCCTGTGTGTGTTTCTGTCTCTGTCAGAGTATTGAAGAGAATTCTAAACCACTCTAAAAGGCAAAATGAAGGTGTTTTTATTGTCCTGGAGATACCCTTCTTTTTCAAACATGTGAATGCTTTCAATCAAGTTGCTTATATCAAAAAATACTTCTTTATGTGTCTCCAATTTAATTTTTGGCAAACACTAAGTTTTCATGTAAGAACATGTGAGATGAATGGGACCCATGCAAAAAGATCCAAAGATTCACTCCAGATAAACAGTATTCAGCCTCTCAGTTTTCCCACATTCCTCTGTTACTCATCTGGCACTTCGCTGGGAAAAACCTCCCTCATCTGACCATGCAACCCTCTGTCACCAAGACATAGGAAACATTTTGTTTTCTATACTTAACCTCATCTCCTACACTGCTGACATCCCAAGTCTGTGCGACATGTTCTGGAAATTATTTGAGCAACAAGGGACTCCAGGATGTGGGAGTACCCCACTATTCTCAGGGTCCCCAAAGTTGGTAAATGCCCGTTCTTCAAAAAGAAACAGTCTTGAGAACTCGACATCGTTATTCCTAATGTTGCCAAGTTTAAGACCCCAAATATCCATGATATATTGAAGGTGGGAATCTGTCCTGCTCATGAATCCCAGAATGTTGCACTCACTCAGCCAGTACTCTGTTCAGTCCAGGTTTCCATGGGTACTAAGTCTGCAGGCATGATTATAGGACCCTTTAAAAGGCAGATCCCTACCCACAACTAATGTATTATTCTTTTTGTCACCTTCCAAGTCATCTCTGCTTTCTTCTCTCTTGTATCTTCGTCTGAACCTCTTCATCTCTTCTCCTGTCTCCCCCACTCACCCTCTCCAACCATGTCAGAAAATCTAAAGTTCAGGGACATTCTAAGATTCCTCTTCCATTGCTCAAGGTTCTGTCTCCATAGAGAACTTTCTCCTTCCAGGTAACAAATATCCAACCCTGGAGCTCTTAAAGCCATGGAGGCTCTCTCTGTCTGTGAACTCTCTTCATACCCAGGCTCGGTTGATCAGGATATCGCAGAGGTATTTTCTGGAGCTGACCAAATGCTGAAACACCCCAAGAATGCAGTGTGTTTTCCAAGGAAGAGTTCCACCACCACATTCGCTGAATCACCTGTGGGTGTCAGCCTTACGACATTGGGAGTTTCTTCCCTCCCCCTTTTGGATCCCTGTGTCATCTCAAAGGTTCTTGCATTTTTTGTTCCACAATTGTCAATGAGGTAAGATGCTGGCTGCATCTTCTTAGATGTTGGGTACCGAGCCTCCTTCAGCCACCCACATTGGAAGTACATCTTATGTTTAAGGGAATCTAGATGATACTCTTACTATGGAAAAACTATTCAATGCCGTTTTGTGGAGCAATATCAATTACCCTAAGAACTACATAAATGGACTAAGAGAACGAAAAGAATCACATTACTGTGAAAAAGGTGAGTTTTCCATGGGCAGCTTCTTCAGGAAGGTTTAAATTCCATTTCCTAGATTAGTTTGAAAGATCTTGTTAATGCATCTTGGCTGCAAGAGATGATTTCAGCAGCATCACAGAGTTCATTAGGCAGAGACAGCTTTTTCCATGAGAATGTTGGTAGCCAGCCTCTTGATATATAATGCACTTATGCAAGCCTACATTAAACCTTGGACTGTCTGTGTGTCTGTCTGTCATTTCATTCTCTAACTCTCTCTCTAGCACTCAATGTCTCTGTCTCTGCGTCTGTGTATCTCTGTCTCACACTGTCTGTGTCTCTCAGTATATGTCTCTACACCCTGATTGGAGTCTATAATTCTAAGTGCTTTGCAATGTGTTTGCCTGCTACCCTAAGCCAAAGTCTCTGTCTCTGTCTCTGTCTCTGTCTCTGTCTCTATCTCTCTCTCTCTCTCTCTCTCTCTCTCTCTCTCTCTCTCTCTCTCCTTGTCTAATTCTCTGTTTTTGCATCTTCACCCTGGGTGTATACCTGAAGCTGTACTAGTTCTGTACTGGTCTCCACCTAAACTGAGCTTTTTTGTCTGTCTGTTTTTATGTGTCTTCTCTCTCTCTCTCTCTCTCTCTCTCTCTCTCTCTCTCTCTGTGTGTGTGTGTGTGTGTGTGTGTGTTGTGTGACTTTGTTTGTGTTTGTGTGTCTGTGTGTCTATCTGTCTCTGTCTCTGAGTACTGAAAAGCAATCTAAACCTCTCTACAATGGCTCAGTTAAGGTCTAAGGTACTGAATGGAACCCATGCAAACAGGTCCAAAGATGCACTCCAGAAAAATAGTATTCAGCCTTTCTATGATCCCAGATTCATTTCTTCATCATCTTGGATCTCTGTTTTGCAAATCACCCCAACATCTGTCCTACCACTGCTCTGATACCAGGACTTTTGTTTCTGAAGGTAACTTCATCTGCTACACTGCTTGTCATGACCCAGCCTGTCTCATCCTTAGTCCATGAGGTTCTACCTGAATGGAGGTGTGGACTTGGAAACTCCCGGCAACCCAGTGATGATAAAGACAGACATCTTGTCATCTTCATAGAGCTCTAAGTTCCATGTTGTACAACTAGAGTCATTTCTTTATGAGCCATCTTTTATGGTGTTTCTTAACCGTCCTGCCATGACCATGAGGAAACCATCTCTCTTTATTCTCCTCTCTCCTCTAGACACTTGCCCTTAACTTTTAACCTTCTGTCCTCACAAGTTACCCACACACTTTAGCACCTCCACCCAGGTGAGGGCCGATTCAGATGCTTAGGTTCACAGAGATGCAAATAAGATGCACATTACCCTAAGGCCTTGGCAAACAATAGTATCCCACTGGCATTAGCAATACTATATTGGGCCGGAGCTTTCCGGTGTTCCTGTTTAGTGAAACCAAAGACTGGTTCTCAAAATATTCCATAGTGGAAAGATTTTGGTGCCCCACAATTCCTCTCTCTTATATTAATAAAAAGAAACCTGTGCTTCTTCATCAGGACAGATGACTGCACCTGTTTTAGAAGGTTCCCTTCAACCTACCAGGGGTGCCTGTCATGGAATCTCGCATTGCATCATGCGTGTTATGTCTTAGGATTCGCTGAAGGCAAGGAAAACCATACCCATCTTTGGCTGGTATCAGCCTCTGTAAAACAAATAAGGTTAGTGGGGGATGGACGATGGTTCAGCTTCAAAATCCTCACAGCTGCATATATTCTCCTGCAGGATGGAGATGTATAAAAGTTAAAATGGCCTTTTAAAATCTGCCTGGAAATGCCACTAGTGCCTCTGATACGGACCTTATTAAAGTTGACTCCCTAAAACATACTTCTATCCTCAGGCTTGTAAACGGCACGTTGCATTCCTGTAAGAATGGACTCTGACTTCTAGTTTCTAATAACATTTGCATTAACAAGATCTTGCATTAGCAAGATCACAGACATTAAAAATTCCATCATGATCATAATTAGGGTGAGTTACAATACAATCAAAAGACAATAATGTATTCTCACAATCTGTGGGGTGTGAACAATCTCACAATTCTAAAACTTTTTTCTTTATTCCCTGCCTTGGACTCAATGCCCCTTGAAACTTTTCAGTTACTTGCTTAAAGTCCGAAGTTCTAACATCAGGTTTGTAATATCAGTCTTTGAAAGTTAACTAAAAGTTTTTGTTCATGTCTTATTTAAGCACGGTGAAGGAGCGTCTGCCACTTTGGTTTTTGCCAGTATCTGACTGTCCTAAATGAGTCCTTTTTCCCAATGGGAAAACTGGCAAAACAGTTTTGTGCATCTGTTTGTGGCAAGAAAGCAAGCTGTTTTTTATCAAGTTCTTAGTCTGCTCTTGGATGAGCACACATGGATTCAGAGAGGTGAATGTAGTCCATCTGTAGGGAAGCGGGAACTCTGCAAAGCATCTCGAACCTGGAACTGGGTGTGTCTCCCTTATTCCTAGGCTGATAGTCAAATGTCCTCAAGGTTCAGGAAATACAGGTCCAGTGTTTTACTCCAGCTGTTTCAGATGGTCTCCTGTGGGCCCAGATCCCGTTTTTCTCTCTGCTCCATGCATCTCATCAACCGCTCCAGAAGTCAGTACACCTCATTCTCCTCCTGTGAGAAAACACAGACATGCCCTCGATCCCCATGCCCGGTCCCCTCTATTCATCTCTCCATTTAACCTGAGCAAAATATGCTCGAGTTCCTTCATGCCAGAATCTTTCTGCATCAGATTGCTCACTGGCATCCATATTTAAAAAGTTTAAAATAAACAGTGCATGATTCAACGCATCATGTGGAGACTGGGGGCACAGCTCCCCCCTTTTTATCTTATGGGCCTGCTCTCTTAATCCTTCTCCTTGCGGATATATAAGGAATACTTGTTTTTTGATCAATTTTCCATTAAGCACAAAATAAGGTGGAAAGCTTTGCTAGTATATCCAGAACCATTATCTGTTTTTATAACTTTTGGCACCCCATGTAAGCAAAACATCTTAACCAGTGACTTATAACATGTCCGGTGGCTTCTCCTGTTTGTGGAGTGGCCAATAAGAAACCTAAATACATGTCAATTGCCACGTGCACATTTTTAAATTGCCAAACTTTGTGATATGAGTCACATCCATTCGTCATAAATGGTTGGGGAGCAGGCCTTGAGGATTCACCCTTAAATTAGTCAGAGTCATTGTGGACATATTCCACATTGTTTGATGATTTGACAAACAATCTCTCTAGTTAAGCCAAATTTCTTTCATAGACTTTTGCTATTTAGATAAAGAAAGTTACAAGCCTGTTGAGCTATTTCTATTTAAGGCAAATCAACTGATTTTGTTAATCAGTTAATTCATTCCATTTGGCTAGTAATCAGGGCAAGCCCTATTTAATAGGTTCCCAGTGTGACTCATAAACATGATAATTCTCTTAGGTGAATAACATTTTGATTTTGCTCAAATCAATCTAATATTGGATCCTATGTATGGAATTGTCTCTAATATTTCAAGAGCTTTAAAGACATAGTGACTCTCAGTATACAAATTAAATGAATTTTTTTACCAGGATCTGCAAGACCACTGCAACAGCTTGCAGTTTGATTATTTGAGTTGAAGCCAGAGCTGTCTGCTCTATCTATTCCTTTCTATTAATAACCTATGTGAGTGACTCTCCCAATAAAACAATTGGTAAAAACTAACATAGCATATTTTTATAGGACTGATTTTTACAATTTTGGAAATACAAAAGGATGCATTACTGCAAATTGTAACAGTACATGAGCAAGAAACTGATTATCAATTCTTCCTGAAAACTGAGCAAAGGCAATCGCTCATGACTCATTGTTCTGAAACAACCAATTAAATTGTTCCTTATCGTAGGAGACATGTATCATACTTCGTTCTCTCCTTAAATACTTCTTAGAATCTATATGGCATTTCTGTACCATGTAGGCCAATACTTTAAAATAAGGGTTTAAAATATTTAGGCTGGTGAGACGGGTAGGTGCAACCATAGTAATGGTTCCTTCTGCCGTAGAACAGAAGTTGGACTATGCTTTGTGGGGAGCACATATTCTTCCCATGGTTTTGCATAGTCAATATATCTGATGCTGCTGAATCACCTCCTCTAAATATACGACTTGTCTCCCTTCTTAGTTAGCTCTCTGGAGACATCTGGATCATTATCTCCTTATAGAATCTTACTTAAAGTTTCCATGGTTACTAAGTCTGCAAGCAGCTATAAAGGACCCTGTTAAAAACAGATACTGACCCACTTAGGCTCACTTATTCTCTCTCTCTCTCTCTCTCTCTCTCTCTCTCTCTCTCTTTCTCTTTTTCTCTCCCAGTCTCTCACACTATCTCTGGCCTTTTGTCTTTCTCTCTGCAAACTGGATGAATAGCAGCAGCTCTGGACTTGCCAGTTTCTGTTTCCAGTTCCATTTGTCATCTCTGCTCACAGTCATCTGACACCATTGATCTTTGCTCCTGATCCATGTTTGGCTGCCGGCTCAAAACCACCAAGGCCCAGTGGCAGCTCTGTGCTTATCTGCCAGCACAGGATGTGGGTTCCACAACGAGTTCCAAATTACTGAGGCACACTGGCAGTTCTGTGTCTGTGTCTGTGTCCATCCTCTGGTGCAGGTGGGCCAGATATGTTTCTGGTTACATTAATCATCACTGCTTAGAGTCATTTGACACCAATGATCTCTGTACCTGGTATCAGTTCGATGGCATTCTTGGACATGCCAAGGCCCAGTGGAAGTTTTGTGTCCATTTGTCAGCCCAGGATCTGAGTTCAGCAACAGGCTATGAAACTCAAGGCCAATTGGCATTTCTGTGTCCATCTGACAGACCTGGGAGTCCAGGGGCTTTTTCTGCTTCCTGTTGTTTTCACTGGTTAGAGTCATCTGACACAAGTGATCTGTACATTGGATCGAGGTTTTGCAGCAAGATTCTACCCAGCAAGATGCATTGGCAATTCTGTGTTCTTCGTTCACCCAGGTGTCCAGGCAATGTTTCTGGTTCCATTCTCAGTAACTGCTTAGAGTTATCTGACAACAGTGATCTGTCTGTCGGATCCAAGTTCTGCCATGGCTCCTTCATGCCGAGGCCCAGTGGCAGTCCTGTGTGCTCTGCCCGCCCAGGTAATCCAGGTTCTGTTTCCAGTTCCATTTTGGTCACTGCTTAGAGTCATCTGACACCAGTGATCTGTGCACATAATCCGAGTTTCACGGCATTCTACGAAACGCCAAGGCCCATTGGCATTTCTGTGTCCATCTGCCAAACTCGGGAGTCCAGGGGCTGTTTCTGCTTCCCATTGTCATCACTGTTAGTTCTGTGTCCAGTGGCACTTCTTTGTTCATCTGCTGGCCCAGTTTTCCACGTGATGTTTCTGGTTCCATTTTTCAACACTGCTTAGAGTCATAAGACAACAATGATCTTTGCTCCTGATCCAAGTTCGGTGGAGGCTTTGGACACGCCGAGGCCCAGTGGCAGTTCTGCATCCATATCCTGGCCCAGGATCCAAGTTCAGTGGGGTATATGACATGCCACGGCCCTGTGGCAACTCTGTTTTTATATGCCAGCACAGGATCTGAGTTTGCAACGGATTCTAAAATACTGAGGCAACAGTGGCAATTCTGTGTCCATCCACTGGCCAAGGTGTGCCAGGGGATGTTTCTGGTCATTGTCACTGCTCACAGTCATTTGACACCAATGATCTGGGCACCTAATCTGAGTTTGATGGCATTCTCCGACATTCCAAGGCCCAGTGGAAGTTCTGTGTCCATCTGTCAGTCCAGGATCCAAGTTCAGCAACAGGCTCTGAAAGCCAAGTCCTCGTGGCAGTTCTGTCTCCATCTGCTTGACCAGGGAATTCAGGGGCTGTTTCTACTTCCGTTTGTTGTCAATGCTTAGAACCATCTGACACCAGTGATCTGTGCTCTGGATCAGAGTTCAGGGCAAGGTCCTATACTTCGAATCCCAGTGGCAATTCTGCATCTATTTGCCTGCAAGGGAGTCCAGGGGCTAATTCTGGTCCCATTCCTCATCACTATTTAGAGTCACGTGACAAGAGTGATCTGTGCTCTGGACCCAAGTTCTGGAGGGAGCTCCTACATGTCAAGAGGCCCAGTGGGAGTTGTGTGTACATCTGATGGCCCTGGTAGGCCAGGTGATGTTTCTGGTTCCATTCGTCATCACTATTTAGAGTCATCTGACCCCAGTAATCTTTCCTCTTGATCCAAGTTCTGTGGAGGTCATGGACATGATGAGGCCTACTGGCAGTTCTACATCCATATGCTGGCCCAGGATCCGAGTTTGGCAGTGGTATATAACACGCCGAGGCCGAGTGGGTGTCCAGTGCCCATCTGCAGGCCCATGGAGGTCAGGGACGTTTTCTGGTTCCATTCACCGTCATTGCTTAGAGTCATCTAACACAAGTGATGTTTGCACAGGATCCTGGTTTGGCAGGGAGATCCTACACACCAAACACCAGTGGCAGTTCTGTGTTCATCTGCCAGCCCATGGAGATCAGGGGCTGTTCCTTTTTCCATTTGCTGTCACTACTTATAGTCATCTGACACCAGTTATCTCTGCTCCTTATCCGAGTTTGTCTGCGGGCTCAGACACGGCACATTCCAGTGGAGTTCTGCCTCAATCTGCCCAGTATCCCAGTTCGGAGGTGGGATCTGACGCACTGAGGCCCAGTGGCATTTTGTGTCCATCCACTGGCACAGGTAGGCCAGCCAATGTTCTAGTTGCATTCGCTGTCACTGCTTAGAGTCATCTGACTCCCGTGATCTTTGCTCCTGATCCATGTTCGGTGGAGGCCTTGGACTCGTCGAGGCCCAGTGTCAGTTCTGCATCCATATGATGGCCCAGGATTCGAGTTCGGTGGTATATGACACACCGATGCCCAGTGGCATTTCTGAATCCATATGATGGCCCAGGATCTGAGATTGGCGGCGGTGTATGACACACCGAGGCCCAGTGTCAGTTCTGGGTCCATGAACTGACCCAAGTAATACAGATTCTGTTTCCAGTTCCATTAGTCCTCACTGTTTACAGTATTCTGCCACCATTGATCTTTGCTCCTGATATGAGTTCGGTGGAGTCCTTGGACAGGCCGATGCCCAATGGCAGTTTTGTGTCCATCTGCCAGCCCAAGTAAGACAGGTTTTGTTTCCAGTTCCATTTGTCATCCCTACTTACAGTCATCTGACACCATTGATCTTTGCTACTGATACGAGTTTGGCTGAAAGTTCGGGAACGCCAAGGCCCAGTGGCAGCTCTGTGTTTATCTGCCAGCACAGGATCTCAGTTCGGCAATGGGTTCTAAAATACTGAGGCACAGTGTCTGTTCTGTGTCCATCCGCTGGAGCAGGTGTCCCAGGGAAACATTCCAGAAAACATTCTGGTTTCATTCATTGTCACTGCATAGAGTCTTTTGACACCAATGATCTTTGCACCTGATCTGAGTTCGACGGCATTCTCGAACAAGCCAAGGCCCAGTGGAAATTCTGTGTCCATCTGCCGCTGGCGCTGGGAGTCCAGGGTCTGTTTCTACTTCCCATTGTCATCACTCATTAGAGTCATCTGACACCATTGATCTGTGAACAGGATCCAGGTTTTGCAGCGAGATTCTACACGGAAAGGCCCAGTGGCAATTCTGTGTCCTTGGCTAGCCCTGGTGCCCAGGCAATGTATCTGGTTCCATTTGTCTACACTATTTAATTCATCCGACAACAGTGGTCTATGTGCCAGATCCAAGTTCTGCCATGACTCCCTCATGCCGAGGCACAATGGCAGCTCTGTGGTTATCTGCCAGCCCAGGATCTGAGTTTGGCAATGGGTTTTGAAATGCCAAGGCACAGTGGCAGTACTGTGTCCATCCACTGGCCCAGGTAGTCCAGGGGCTGTTTCTGCTTCCATTGGTTGTCACTGTTTAGAGTCATCTGACACTAGTGATCTGTACTCTGGATCCGATTTCAGGGGCAAGCTCCTACACGTCGAAGCCCTGTGGCAGTTCTGCCTCCATCTGCCTGCACAGGGATTCCAGGGGTTGTTTTTGGTTCCATTCATCATCATTGTTCAGAATCATCTAATACCAGTGATCTGGGTACTGGATCCAGGTCTGGCAGTGAGATCCTACACACTGAGGACAAGTGGCAGTTCTGTGTTTATCTGCCAGCCCATGGAGGTCAGGGGCTGTTTCTGTTTCCATTCGCCATCACTGCTTAGATTCATCTGACACCATGTATCTTTGCTTCTTATCCGAGTTCGGCTGGGGCCTTGATATGCCGATGCCCAGTGGCAGTTCTGAATCTATATGTTGGGCAAGGATCGAGATCGTCAGCAGCCTCCAAAACGCCTAGGTGCATTGACAGTTCTGGGTCCATCTGCAGGCCCATGGAGATCAGGGCCTGTTTCTGTTTCTATTCATCGTCATTGCTTAGAGTCATCTAACACCAATGATCTGTGCACTGGATCCAGTTTTGGCAGCGAGATCCTACACACGGACGCCCACATATTGAGGCACAGTGGCAGTTCTGCACAGTTCTGCATCCATCTGCCGTTCCCGGATCTGAGTTATGTGGTGGGCTCTGTTTGTATGTGTTCTCTCTCTGTCTCTCTGTCTCTCTCTCTCTCTTTCTCTCTCTCTCTCTCTCTCTCTCTCTCTCTCTCTCTGTGTGAGTTTGTGTGTGTGTGTGTGTCTACCTCTGAGTGTGTGTGCATGTGTGTGTGTGTGTGTGAGTTTGTGTGTGTATGTGTCTATCTGTCTCTCTGAGTAGAGAAGAGCACCCCAAACTTGTCTACAATGGCAAAATTAAGGTGCAGGATGGTGAATGGTCCAAAGAGGCACTCCAGAAAAATAGTATTCAGCCTTTCTATGATCAATGATTCCTTTCTTCATCATCTAGGACCTCTCTTTCACGAATCACGCCTACTTCTGTCCTATCACTGCTCTGATACCAGGACTTCAGAAACACTATTGTTTCTAACCTGAACTTCATCTCCTACAGTGCTGATGTCTGTTGAGGTCTAGGAGACCCGGATGAGTGCTACCTGGCCTGTCTAAGAAAAGAACAAACAGATATACCAGGATTTGGTTCTACCACAACATTCTCAGGTTCTCAATGATTGCCAATACCCTACTTCAGCAGGATGCAATCTTGAGAACTCAATATCCATATTCCCGAAATTGCCATTTCTAAAATCCCAACATTCAGTATTCATGAAAAGTTGGAAAGAAAGGTGCATGCATCAGGCTGGCCTTTCAATGGCACTGGGCTTGATGCACTCACTCAGGCATTCCCTGTCAATCCAGGCTTCCATGGTTACTAAGTCTGCAAGCAGCTTTAATGGACCCTGTTAAAAGACAGATCCCGACCTACTTAGGTTCCCTTGTTCTCTTTCTCTCTCTCTCAAACTCTCTCTGGCCTTCTGTCTTTGCCTCTGCAACCGGGAAGAAAAGCAGTAGCTCTGCACTTTTCAGGACTGTTCTCTACCAAATCTGATCCATTGGTCTGTCTGTTTGCATGTGTCTCCCTTGCTGTGTGTATTTCTGTCTTTGTCACAGTATTGAAGAGCATGCTAAACCACACTAAATTGGCAAAATTAAGGTGTTTTTTATTGTCCTGTACATAGCCTTCTTTTTAAAAATGTGGATGCTTTCAGTCAAGTTGCTTGTAGCACAAAAGGCAGCTGATGTGTCTCCAATTTATGTTTTTTGCAAACCCAAAGTTTTCATCTAAGTTTCAGTAAGCTGAATGGGACCCATGCAAAATGGTCCAACGGTTCACTCCAGATAATAGTATTCAGCCTCCCAAGGGTCCCAGATTCCTCCCTTCCTCTTCTGGAACGTCCCTGGAAAAACCCTCCCTCATCTGACATGATACCCTCTGTCACCAGGACATAAGAAATATTTTGTTTTCTAAACTTAACCTCATCTCCTACACTGCTGACATCCCAAGACAGTTCCACACATTCTGGAAATACTTGAGCAAGCAGGGACTCCAGGATGTGGTAGTAATGGACTATACTCAAGGCCCCCAAAGTTGGTCAATGCCCTTTCTTCCAAAAGAAGAAGTCTTGAGAATTCGACATCAATATTCCCAATGTTCCCAAGTTCATGACCTCAAATTTCCATAATAAATGATGGTGGGAATTAAGGTCTTGGCATCTCTCCTCTCCACAAAACCCGGAAGGGTGCACTATCTCAGCCAGTACTCTGTTCAGTCCAGGGTTCCATGGGTACTAAGTCTGCAGGCAGGGTTATAGGACCCTTTAAAAGACAGATCCCTACCCACAACTAATGTATTATTCTCTCTGTCACCTTCCAAGTCCTCTCTGCTATCTTCCCTCTGGTATCTTCCTCTGACCCTCTCCATCTCTTCTCCTGTCTCCCCCACTCACCCTCTCCAACCATGTCTGAAAATCTAAAGTTCATGGACATTCTAAGATTCCTGTTCCATTGCTCAGGGTTCCATCTCCATAGCGAGATTTCCCCTTCCAGGTAAACAAATGACCAATTCTGGAGTTGTGAATGCCATTGAGGCTCTCTCTCTCTGTGAACTCTATCCATACCAAGGCTTTCTTGAATGGGACATCGCAGAGAAATTTTTGGAGCTGACCAAATGCTGAAAAACCCATAAGGACAGTGTGTATCCCAAGGAAGAGGTCCACCACTCCATTCGATGAATCAACTGTGGGTTTCAGATTACCACTTCGGGTATTTCTTCCCTCCATTTTTCGGACCACTGTGTTGTTAGCCACTCAGTATTTTTTGTTCCAAAATTGTCGATGAGTTAAGGCTGACTCCATCTACTGAGATGTTGGGTACCAAGCCTCCTTCAGCCACCCCCATTGGAAGTGCATCTTATGTTTAAGGGAATCTAGATGCTACTCTTACCATGGGAAAACTATTCAATGCCATTTTGTGGAGCAATATCAAATACCCTAAGAAGTACATATATGGACTAAGCGAATGAAAGGAATCACATTACTGTGAAAAAGGTGAGTTTTCCATGGTTAGCTTCTTCAGGATGGTTTAAATTGCAGTTCCTAGATTAGTTTGAAAGATCTTGTGACTGCATCTACTTGGGTGCAAGAGATGATTACAAAACCACCACTGAGTTCATTAGGCAGAGACAGATTCTTCCATGAGTATGTTGGTAGCCGGCCTCTTGATGTATAATACACTTCTCCGAGCCTACATTAAACCTTGTACTCTCTGTGTGTCTGTTTCTCATTTCATTCTCTAAATCTCTCTCTAGCACTCAATTTCTCTGTCTCTGTCGCTGTGTATCTCTTTCTCTCACTGTCTGTGTCTCTAAACCCTGTGTTGGAGTGTATAATTCTAACTGCTTTGCCATGTGTTTGCCTGTTACCCTATGCCATAGTCTCTGTCTGTCTCTGTCTTTCTGTCTAGTCCTATGTTCTTGCATCTGTACCCTGGGTGTATACCTAAAGCTGTACTTGTTCTGGACTGGTCTCCACCTAAACTGAGCTTTTATATCTGTATGTTTGTATGTGTTTCTCTCTCTCTCTCTTCTCTCTCTCTCTCTCTCTCTCTCTCTCTCTCTCTCTCTCTGTGTGTGTGTGTGTGTGTGTGTGTATGTGTGTCTGTGCGCTCGCGTGTGTGTGTGTGTGTGTGTGTGTGAGTATGTTTGTGTTTGTGTGTCTGTGTGTGTCTCTCTGTCTCTCAGTCTGAGTACTGAAAAGCATACTAAACCTCTCTACTATGGCACAATTAAGGTCCAGGTGGTGAATGGAACCCATGCAAACAGGTCCAAAGATGCACTCCAGAAAAATAGTATTCAGCCTTTCTATGATCCCAGAATCCTTTCTTCATCATCTGGGATCTCTCTTTCATGAATCACCCCAACATCTGTCCTATCACTGCTCTGATACCAGGACTTCAGGAACACTTTTGTTTCTAAAGGTAACTTCATCTCCTACACTACTTGTCGTGACCCAGCGCGTCTCAGCCTTAGTCCATGAGATTCTACCTGAGTGGGGGTGTGTGGACTTGGAAACTCCCAGCAACCAATCGATGATAAGGCCAAACACAGGCATCTTGTCACCTTCATAGAGCTCTAAGTTCCATGTTGTACAACTAGAGTCATTTCTTTATTAGCCATCTTTTCTGGTGTTTCTTAACCGTCCTGCCATGACCATGAGGAAACCATCTCTCTTTATTCTCCTCTCTCCTCTAGACACTTGCCCTTAACTTTTAACCTTCTGTCCTCACAAGTTACTCACACACCTATAGCACCTCCACCCATGTGAGGGCCTATTCAGATGCTTAGGTCCACAGAGATACAAATAAGAGGCACATTACCCTGAGGCCTTGGCAAACAATAGTAACCCACTGGCATTAACAATACAATGTTGGGCCGGAGCTTTCCGGTGTTCCTGTTTAGTGAAACCAAAGGCTGGATCTCAAAATATTCAGAGCAACAGGCTCTGAAACGCCAAGGCCTGGTGGCAGTTCTGTGGCCATCTGGTTGACCAGGTATTTCAGGGGCTGTTTCGGCATCCATTTGTCCTCAGTGTTAGAGTCATCTCACACCAGTTATCTGTGCTCTGGGTCTGAGTTCAGGAATGAGCTCTGACATGCCGAGCCCCAGTGGCAGCTCTGTGGTTGTCTGCGAGCCCAGGATCTGAGTTTGGCAAGGGGTTCTGAAATGCCGAGGCACAGTGTCAGTTCTGTGTCCATCTGATAGCCCCGTTAGGCCAGGGGTTGTTTCTTCTTCCATTTGTTGTCACTGCTTAGAATGATCTGACACCAGTGATCTGTGCTCTGGATCTGAGTTCGGGGGCAAACTCCTACATGTGGAAGCCCTGTGGCAGTTCTGCATCCATCTGCCTGCACAGGGAGTCCAGGGGTATTCCTGTTCCCATTCATCGTCACTATTTAGAGTCAACTGACAACAGTGATCTGTGATCTGGCTCTGAGTTCTGGGGCGAGCTCCTACAAGTCGAGAGTCCCAGTGACTTTTCTGAGTCCATATGGTGGCCACGAATACAAGTTTGGCAGTGGTATATGACACGCCAAGGCCCAGTGGGAGTCCAGTGTCCGGCTGCAGGCCAATGGAGGTCATGGGCTCTTTCTGCTTCCTTTCATCGTCATTGCTTATAGTCATCTAACACCAGTGATCTGTGCACTGGATCCAGTTTTGGCAGCGAGACCCTACACACCGATGCCCAGTGGAAGTTCTTTGTTCATCTGCTGGCCCAGGTAGGCCAGGTGATGTTTCTGTTTCCATTCGACATCACTGCTTAGCGTCATTTGACACCAGTGTTCTTTGCTCCTGATCCAAGTTCGAAGGAGGCCTTGAACACGCCGAGGACCAATTGCACTTATGTGTCCATCTGCCATCCCAGGTAAGCCATGTTATGTTTACAGTTCCATTTGTCATGTGTACTTACAGTCATCTGACATAATTGATCTTTGCTCCTGGTCTGAGTTCAGCTCTGGGCTCGGAAACGCCAAGGCCCAGTGGCAGTTCTGCATCAATATGCTGGACCAGGATCCGAGTTTGTGGTGGTATATGAGACACCGAGGCCCAGTAGCGGTCCAGGACCATCTGCAGGGCCATGGATATCAGGGGGCTGTTTCTGGTTCCATTTGTCATGACTGCTTAGATTGATCTGACAGTAGTGATCTTTGCTCCTGATCCGAGTTCAGTGGAGGCCTTGGACACACCAAGGCCCATTCACAGTTCTGCATCCATATGCTGGCCCAGGATCCAAGTTCGGCGGCAGCATATGACATGCTGAGGACCAGAGGGGTTCCAGTGTCCATCTGCAGTCCCATGGATGTCAGGGCCTCTTTCTGCTTCCATTCATCGTTATTGTTTAGAGTCATCTAGCACCAGTGATCTGTGCATTGGATTCAGTTTTGGCAGTGAGATGCTACACACCGATGCTCAGTGGAAGTTCTTTGTTCATCCGCTGGCCCATGTAGGCCAGGTGATGTTTCATTTCGACATCAATGCTTATTGTCATCAGACACCAGTGATCTTTGCTCCTGATCCAAGTTCAGAGGAGGCCTTGAACACGCTGAGGCCCAGTGGCAGTTCTGTGTTGATCTTCCAGCCCAGGATCTGAGTTCAGCAACAGGCTCCAGGATGTCAATTACCACTTTCAGTTCTGTGTCCATCTGCTGGACCAGGGAGTCCAGGGGCTGTTTCTGCTTCCATTTGTCATCACTACTTAGAGTCATCTAACACCAGTGATCTGTGCACTGGATCAGAGTTGGTCAATGAGCTCTGACATGCTGAGGCCCAGTGGCAGCTCTGTGTTTATCTTCTAGCCCAGATTCTGATTTCGGCAATGGGTTCTGAATTGCTGAGGCCCAGTGGCAGTTCTGTGTCCATGCGCTGGCCCAGGTAGGCCAGGGGCTGTTTCTGTTTCCATTCATCCTCAATGCTTAGAGTCATCTGACAACAGTGATCTATGTTCCTGATCCCGGTTTGACAGCGTTCTCAGACATGCCAAAGTCCAGTGGCAGTTCTGTGTCCATCTGCCAACCCAGGATCCGAGGTCAGCAGAAGGGTCCAAGAAGCCAAGGCCCACTGGCATTTGTGTGTCCATCTGCCGGACTAGGGAGTCCAGGGGTTGTTTCTGCTTCCTTTTGTGGTCACTGCTTAGAGTCATCTGACACCAGTGATCTGGGCACTGGATCCGAGTTCATCAATGAGCTCAAGACACGCCGAGAACAAGTAGCAGCTCTGTCTTTATCTGACAGTGCAGGATCTGAGTTTGGCAACGGGTTCTGAAATGCTGAAGCACATTGGCAGTTCTGTGTCCATCTGCTGACCCAAGTAATCCAGAGGCTGTTTCTGGTTCCATTCATCGTCACTCCTTAGAGTCATCTAACACCAGTAATCTGTCCACCGGATACAGGTTTGGCAGGGAGATCCTACACACAGAGTCCAAGTAGCAAGTCTGTGTCCATCTGCCAGCCCATGGAGTTCAGGGGCTGTTTCTGGCTCCATTCAACGTCACTTCTTAGAGTCATCTGACATCAGTGATCTGTGCTCCTGAACCGAGTTCGAAGGTGTTCTCCTGCACACCGAGGCCCAGTAGCAGTTCCATGTCCTTCTGTTGGCCCATGGAGTTCAGGGGATTTTTCTGGTTCCATTCATCATCATTGATAGAGTCATCTAACACCAGTGATCTGTGCACCAGATCCAGGTTTGGCAGCAAGATCCTACACATAGAGGCCCAGTGGAAGTTCTATGTGCATCCTCTGGTACAGGTAAGGCAGGTTCTGATTCCTGTTCCATTTGTCGTCATTGATTCGAGTCATCTGACACCAGTGATCTCTTCTCCTACACACCGAGGCCCAGTGGCAGTTCTGTGTCCATCTCCTGGCCCATGAAGGGCAGGGGCTGTTTCTGGTTCCATTCGTCTTCATTGCTTAGAGTCATTGAACACCAGTAATCTGTGCACCAGATCCAGGTTTGGCAAAGAGCTCCTACACACCGAAGCCCAGTGGCAGATATGTCACCCTCTCCCGGTCCATGGAGATCAGGGTCCGTTTCTGGTCCCATTCATCATCACTGCTTAGAGTCATCTGTGAGTGATCTGTGCCCCAGATCCAAGTTCAGCGATGGCTCTGTCAGGCCGAGGCCCAGTTGCAGTTCTTTGTCCATCTGCTGGGCCTTGGAGATCAGGATTTTTTTCTGGTTCAATTCATCGTCACTGCTTAGAGTAATCTAACACCAGTGATCTGTGCACCGGATACAGTTTGGTAAGGAGATCCTACACACAGAGTCCAAGTTGCAATTATGTGTCCATCTGCTGGCTCATGGAGTTCAGTGGCTGTTTCTGGTTCGTTTCACTGTCACTTCTTAGAGTCATCTGACATCAGTGATCTGTGCTCCTGAACCGAGTTCGAAGAGGTTCTCCTACACACCAAGGCCCAGTGGCAGTTCTGTGTCCATCTGCCGGCCCATGGAGGTCAGTGACTATTTCTGGTTCCATTCCTCGTCATTGCATAGAGTCATTTAATACCAGTCATATGTGCACCGGATCCACGTTTGGCAGCGAGATCCTACACACAGAGATCCATTGTCAATTCTGTGACCATCTGCTAGCCCATGGAATTCAGGGGCTGCTTCTGGTTCTATTCGTCATCATTGATTAGAGTCATCTGAGAGCAGGGATCTTTGCTCCTGATCCGAGTTAGGTGGCGGGCTCAGAAAAGCCAAAAACCAGTAGCAGTTCAACATCCATATGCTGGCCCAGGATCTGAGTTCGAGGGTGGTATATGAAACAGCAAAGCCCTGTGGCAGTTCTGTATCCATCCGCCATTCCAGGTAAGCCAGGTTCCGTTTCTCGTTCCATTTGTCTTCACTGTTTCGAGTCATCTAACACCAGTGATCTGTGCTCTGGATCCGAGTTCTGGGGCGAGCTTCTACAAGCTGAGTCCCAGTGGCAGTTATTATTCCATCTCCCTGCCCAGGATCACAGTTCTCCATTGGGCTCCCACACTACGAAGCTCAGTGACAGTTCTGTGTTCATCTGAAGGCCCATGGAAGTCAGGGGCGGTTTATGGTTCCATTCGTCATCACAGCTTAGAGTCATCTGATACCAGTGATCTGTATGCCAGATCCAAGTTCGGTGATGGCTCCATCAGGCTGAGGCCCAGTGGCAGTCCTGTGTCCATCTGCAGGACCATGGAGGTCAGGGGCTGTTTCTGGTTCCATTCATCGTCATTGCTTAGAGTCATCTAACACCAGTGATCTGTGCATCAGATCCAGGTTTGACAGCGAGCTCCTACACACCAAGGCCCAGTGGCAGATCTGTGTCCCTTTGCCAGCCAATGGAGGTGAGGGACCTTTTCTGGTTCCATTTGTGGTCACTGCTTAGAGTCATCTGACACCAGTGATCTGTGTGCCAGATCCAAGTTTGGCAATGGCTCCATCACGGCAAGGCCCTGTTCCAGTTCTGTGTCCATCTGCAGACCCATGGAGGTCAGGGGATGTTCCTGGTTCCATTTGTCATCATTGCTTAGAGTCATCTAACACCAATGATCTGTGCACCGGATGCAGGTTTGGCAGCAAGATCCTACACACAGAGGCCCAATTGCAATTCTCTGCATCTGCAGGCCCATGGAGGTCAGGGGGTGTTTCTTGTGCCATCTGCAGTCTTTTCTTAGAGTCATGTGACATCAGTGATCTGTTCTCCTGAACCAAGTTCAACTGCCTTTTCCTACACACCAATTCCCTGTGCTAGTTCTGTGTCCTCCTTCAGGCACATGGAGGTCAGGGGCTGTTTCTTGTTCCATTCACTGTCACTGCTTAGAGTCATCTAACACCAGTGATTTTTTGCTCCTGCTCCGAGTTTGGTGGCAGGGTCAGATACGCCGAGGCCCAGTGGCAGTTTTGCATCCATATGCTTGCCCAGGATCAGAGTTCAGTGGCAGTATACAACACTCTGAGGCCCAGTGGCAGTTCTGTGTCCATTTGCAGGCCCATGAAGGTCAGCGGCTATTTCTGGTTCCATTGGTCATCAGTGCTTAGAGTCATCTGACACCAGTTACCTGTGCTCTGGATCCAAGTTGAGTGGCGGGTTCTGACACGATGAGGCCAAGTGGTAGTTCTCCCTTCATCTGCCGACACAGGATCTGATTTCTGAATTGGACTCCAACTAGCCCAATCCCAGTGGTAGTTAGCATCTATATGCTGGCCCAGGATCCGAGTGTGGCGGCAGAATATGACACGCCAAGGCCCAGTGGCAGTTGTGTGTTTATCTGCCAGCCCAGGATCCAAGTTCGGCAATGGGCTCTGAAATGCCATGGCACAGTGGAGTTCTCTGTCCATCCGCTGGCCCAGGTAGTCCAGGAGCTGTTTCTGGTTCCATTCATCATCACTGATTAGAGTCATTTGAAGCCAGTGATGTGAGCGCCTGATCCCAATTCAGCAGCGGGCTTCAACACGCCGAGGCCCAGGGATAGGTCTACATCCATATGCTAGCCCAGGATCCAAGCTCGGCATCAGCATACAACACACTGAGGCACAGTGACAGTTCTGCATCCATCTGCCTTCCCTGGATCCGAATTCTGCAGTGGGCTCGGACACGCCAATCCCAGTTGTATTTCTGCATCAATCTGCTGGCCCAGGATCCAAGTTCAGAGGCGTTTCCAACACAACGACGCCCAGTGGCAATTATGAATCTATCTGCCTTCTCTGGATCCAAGTTCTGGGACAGGCTCCAGCTCGCCAAAGCCCAGTAGAAGTTCTGCCTCCGTCTGCTCACCCACGATCTGATTTCGGCAGCGGGATATGACAAGCTACTGGCTCGCCCATGGGAAATACATCATATGATTAAGGGATTCTTCCAGTTACTGTTACCATAGAAAAACTGTTCAAATGCTTTTATGGATTAATGTCATATTCCCTAAGATGTGCATCAATGGACCAAGAAAATCACAAGACACACATTACTGAACCAAAATTGTGTTTTGCATGGTAGCTTCTTACAGGAAGTTTAAATTCCATATCTTAGATTATATTGAAGGATCATGGGACTGCAGGTCCTTGGGTGAACCAAATTATGTCAACAGCATGACACAGCGCATGATTCAGAGAGAAAATGCTTCAAATTCGCTTATCTCAGCTTACACTAATCCTTGTTATGTCTGTGTGTCTCTCGGCTGTTTGATATCTCATCTCTAATTCTCTAACACTCCCTGTTACTGTCTCTGTGTATCTCTCTCTCTCACTGTCTCTCTGAATATGTCCCTTCACCCTGATGGGACTCTACAACTCTACCTGCTTTGCACTGGGCCTGCCAGCTTACTGAACCTCTCTTTCTCTCTCTCTCTCCCAGTCTCTCACACAATCTCTGGCATTCTGTCTTTGCCTCTGCAACCTGGATGAATACCAGAAGCTCTGGACTTACTGAGGACTGTTCTCTACCAAATCTGATCCTTTTGTCTATCTGTCTGTATGTGTCTCTCTCGCTGCTTGTGTTTATCTCTCTCCGTCAGAGTACTGTGGAGCATGTTAAACCAGTCTAAAATGCGAAAATTAAGGTGCTTTTTAATTGTCTTATAGATACCCTTCTTTTTCAAACATGTGAATGATTTTTGCCAAGAAGTTTGTGTCAAAAAAAGGCAGCTGGTCTCTTTACTATTTACGTTTTTGCAAAAACCAAAGTATTCACCTAAGGCCCTGGTAGCTGAATGAGACCCATGAGAGAAGGTCCAAAGATTCACTCCAGATAAATAATATTCAGTCCCTCAATGATCCCAGATTACATTCCTCCTCATCTGGTATCTTTCCCTGGGAAATCCATCCCTCATTTGACCATGCAACCCCATGTCATCAGGTCTTCAGAAATATTTTTTTCTAAACTAAATCTCATCTTCTACACTGCTGGCATCTCCCGAGGCTTAGGACACCCAAGACAGTGCCACACATTCTGGAAATCCGTGGAGCAACAAGGTACTCCAGGCTGTGCTAGTACCCCTCTATGCTCAGGGACACCAAAGATGTTCAATGCCCCTTCATCAACAAGAAGCAGTCTTTGGTACTCCAGATATTTATACCCTAATTTACATATCCTAGAACCCAAATTTCCAAAATCAATGAAGGTGGAAATGAAAGGTCCTGGCATCTGGCGACCAGCCCATGACATCTGGAAGGGTGCACTCATTTAACCAGCACTTATTCAGTCCAGGGACCCATGGCTACTAAGTCTGCAGTCACGGTTATAAGACACGTTTAAAAGACAGGTGCATACCCAATCCTGATGTCTTATTCTGTCTGTCACCTTCTAATTCCTCTCTGCTATCTGCTATCTGGCATCCTCCTATGACCCTCTTCATCACTTCTGTCTCCCCACTCAGCCTCTCCAACCATGTGAGAAAATTTCTAGTTCATGGACATTATAAGGTTCATGTTTCATTGCTCAGGTTGCCATCTCCATAGCAAGCTTTACCCTTGCACATAAACAAATGACCCACTCTCGAGCTGTGAAAGCCATGGAGGCTCTCTCTCTGTGAACATTCCCCATAGCCAGGCTTGGTTGAGCCGGACATCACAGAGATCATGTTCTGAGACTGACCAAACTGTGAAACATGCCATTAGGTCGGTGTGTTTCCCAAGGATGAGGTCCGCACCACGATCGCTGAATCACCTGTGGGTTTCTTTGCCTCTGCAACTTGGGTGAAAATCAGCAGCTCTGGACTTGCTCAGGAATGTTCTACATCAAAACTGAACCTATTGTCTCTCTGTATCAGTGTCTTTCTCGCTGTGTGTCTGTCTCTCTGTCTGTCAGAGTACAGAAGATATTGCTAAACAACTCTAAAATGGCAAAACTAACATGTTTTATATTGTCCTAAAGATACCCTTCTCTATCCAAAATGTGAATTATTTCAGCCAAGCAGCTTCAATTTTAAAAAGGCAGCTGATGTGTCTCCAATTAATGTTTTTGGCAAACACAAAGTATTCCTGTAAGTTCCAGGGAGCTTAAAGTGATCCATGCTAAATGTCCAAAGATTCACTCCAGATAAGTAGTATTCAACCTCTCAGTGTTTCCAGATTGCTTTCCTCCTCCTGTGAGAACTTTCCTTGGGAAAACCCTCCCTCATCTGACCGTACTCCTCTCTGACCCCATAACGTCAGAAATACTTTTTTTCTAAACTTAACTTCATCTCCTACACTGCTGACAGCTGCCGAGGCTTAGGAAGTTCCAGTGTCACACAATATGGAAATCGGTGGAGCAATCAGATAATGCAGGATGTAGTAGTACTTCACTATTCTCAACGCCCACCAAAGATGGTCAATGCCACTTCATCAAAAACAAGCAGTCTTGAGAACTTGACATCTTTATTCCCTTAAGTTGCAAATCTAGGACCCCAAATTTCCATAATCAATGAAGTTGGCAATCAAAGGTCCTGGCATTGGCCTAACTGTCCATGTCACCTGGAAGGGTGCACTCACTCAGCCAGTACACACTTCAGTCCAGGGTTCCATGGGTACTAACTCTGCAGGTAGGTTTATAGGATCCCTTTAAAAGACAGATCCCTAACCACTGCTAATGGTCACCCTCTAATTCCAGGGATTAGCGATAATGGCTGCCTTACCAGAAGTTCAGTTAAAAATCAGTTATTCCAACCCAGAAAGCAAGGCATAGGGAGGAAGAATGCACAGAGCCTTCTAGAGTTTGCTTTGGACATTTTCAGGAAGAGCACCAAGTCAGACAGAGTCTCCAACAAAAGAGAAAATGAGGGATCAGGCTTCTGCCCAAAATACAGGCACATATTTTTCAGCAGCCCAGAGGGCATAGTCGAACTAAAGCCGAGGTCAGCCGTGGAAGTGGCCTCAGTCTGCCAGCCCTCAGCCAGCAGCTTGGTGCCACCTTATGCTGTTGTCTGTGGCACCCTAGACAAAATGGCTGATGGGATGGGAGACAGCCTGCCTCCTCAAGGTAACTTACATCCTTGGGAAATGCTGCCATGGCTGATGGCTAGTCAATGTATATAAATGCTATTGATACAGCCAGACAGAAACTGAATTTGAGACTTACAAATAAGAAAGGGCAACATATTTAAGTTTACATTTGTTCAAATTTTGGATGCTCATATTTCAAAGATTGACTATAACTACTATGTTAGGAGAAATTTCAATTAGGGATGTTTCTTTTCAACAAACTGATCATAACCTAGGCCATAGGAGAAATGTGAGAAGTATGCAAGTTATGAATGAAAGGTGTTGCCACACCTGGATGTGTGATGTGATTCTGAATTTATGAATTCAGATGAATGGAAATGCCTAAATTGCCTTCGATATGATTAGAGAGATATTTACATTGCCTTGGATAGTTTACAAAATATTAAAATCACTTTAATATGGTCAAAAAAGCATCCAGTAAGTCAGTCAGTATCTTAAGAGGAAAAATTAATGATTTGAGCCCTAGGAGATAGTCAATAAAAAAGTTAACAAAAGCCTAGAGCATTAGCTTAGAGACATGAGGAATCTATGGATGGTTCTGTAATTATTTGGCAGATGAGAGGATACAGATCTTCCTAAATTTTTATGGTTAAAAATGGAAAATCTAGAAAATAAAAATTGATACATGATTTTAAAAATGGTCTTTGAAAAGCCTCAGGAGAGAGCAATCCTGTTAGATTCACAACTTGAATGTGTCTTTGCAAATGCAAATTAGACCAGGTCAGCTAAGATGCAAATGAAGTCTTATCACCTGGTGAGCTCCAAAGGTTAGATTAGAAAAGGCTACTTAGAAACTTTAAATAAATCTTAAAAATTGTTAAAGACATATGTTGTATTCTAAAGAAATTAAGGCTTAAAAGATAGCAATTGGAAAAGATAGTTTGAAATCTTTAAATGAGATTTAAGAAGTTGTTATAAAATATTCATTGGTTAAGTACCTTTGCTGGAAAATCTAATGATGATTTAAATACTTTAAGAAAGATTCTATAAGGAGATAATGATCCAGATGTACCCAAACAGCTAACTAAGAGGGTAGACAAGTTATATAAGTAGAGGAGGTGATTCAGCATCATCAGATATATTGACTATACAAAACCATGGGAAGCTAATGTGCTCCCAACAAAACATAGTCCAACTTCTATTCTATAGCAAAAGGAACCATTATGGTGGTTGTGCCTACCTGTCTTACCAGCCTAAATATTAAACCCTTATTTTAAAACAGTAGCTTATATGATGCAGAGATGCCATATAGATTCTAGAAAGTATTTTAGGAGAGAAGCAAATATGATACATGTCCCCTATGCTAAGCAACAGTTTAGTAGGTTATTTCAGAACAATGAGTCATGGACGATCGACTTTGCTCAGATTTCAGGAATAATTAATGATCAATTTCTACCTCATGGACTGTTACAATTTACACTAATGCATCATTTTGTATTTCGAAAATTGAAAAAAAAACAGTCCTGTAAAACTATGCTATGTTAGTTTTAACTAATGGTTCTATTGGGAGAGTCACTTACATAGGTTATTAATAGAAAGGAATAGATAGAGAAGACAGCTCTGGCTTCAGCTCAAATAATCAAATTGTGAGTTGTTGCAGTGGTCTTTCAGATCATGGTAAATAATTCATTTAATTTGTATACTGACAGTCACTATGTCTTTAAGGCTTATAAAGTAATAGAGACAGTCCTCTGCACAGGTTCTAATAATAGTCAAGTCAGAGTGATATTTCAGCAAATTCAAATATTATTCACTTAAGAGAATTACCATGGTTTATGGTGCACACTGGGAACCTATTAAATAGGCCTTTCCCTGATTACTAGCCAAATTGAATGAATTAGCTGATTAAAAAAATTGGTTGATTTGCCTTAAATATTGAAAGCTCGACAGGCTTGTAACTTTCTTCATCTAAATAGCAAAATTCTAAGAAAGAAATTTGGCTTAACCAGAGAGACTGCTGGTCAAATCATCAAACAATGTGGAATATGTCCACAATATGGCTATGGCTAATTTAAGGATAAATCTGCAAGGCCTCCTCCCCAACTATGTATGGCGAGTGGATGTGACTCACATCAAGGAGTTTGGCAAGTTAAAAATGTGCACGTGGAAATTGACACATATTCAAGTTTCTTAGTGGCCACTCCAAAAACAGAAGAAGTCACCAGACATCTTATAAAACACTGTTTAAGATGTTTTGCTAACATGAAGTGCCAAAAGTTATAAAAACAGATATACTAGCAAAGCTTTCCAGCAAATTTGTGCTCAATGTAAAATGTACTCCTTAAAGATCTCCAAGAACAAGTAATAATAGAGAGGGCCCATATTGCCCTAAAAACACAGCTTCTAAGATAAAAAGGGGGGAACTCTGCCCACAGTCTCCACATGCAGCAGTTAAATCACACACTGATTATCTTAAACTTTTTAAATATGGATGCCAGTGAGTAATCTGATACAGACAGATTCTGGCATGAAGGAACTCCAGCAAATTTTGCTCAGGTCAAATGGAGAGATGAATAGAGGGGAGCAGATTCCTTAATTACTTGGAGGTTGAGGGCATGTCTATGTTTTCTCGAAGGTGAAGAATGAGTCATACTGGCTGCTGGAGTGGTTGATGAGATGCATAGAGCAGAGAGGAATTAGACCTGGGCTCATAGGATAACGTCTGAACCAGCTGGAGTGAAACAATGGACCTGTATTCCTGAACTCTGAGTGCATCTGAACTACAACTGGAGGAAGAAAGGAGACACACCCAGTTCCAGTTTCGAGATGCTTTCCAGAGTCCCAGCCTCCCTACAGACGGATTGTATCCACCTTTCTGAATCCGTGAGTGCTCATCCAGGAGCAGACTAAAAACTTGAAAAAAAAAAACAGCTTTCTTTCTTGCCACAAACAGACACAGAAAACTGTTTTGCCAATTTTCCCCTTGGGAAAAAGGACCCATTTAGTACAGTTGGATATTGTCATAAACCAACTGGCAGAAGCTCCTTCACAATGCTTAATCAAGACATGGACAAAAGTCTTTTTAGTTAACTTTCAAACACTGATGTTACAAACCTGATGTTAGAACTTCAGACTTTGAGCAAGAAAGAAAAATGTTCAAGGGGCATTGAGTCCCAGGCAGGGAATAAAGAAAAAAGACTTAGAATTGTGAAATTGTTCACACCCCACAGATTGTGAGAATATCTCATTGTCTTTTGATTGTTTTGTAACACACCCTAATGTATGTTTATGATGGAATTGTTAATGTCTCTGATCTTGCTATATGTGTTATGCAATTGTTATTAGATACTACAAGTCAGAGTACATTATAACAGGAATGTAACATGTAATTTACAAGCCTTAGGATAGACGTATGTTTTAGGGAGCAAAATTTAATAAGGGCCATATCAGAGGCACTAGAGGCATTGCCACAAAAATTTTTAAAAGGCTATTTTAACCTTTATATGTCTCCATTCCACAGGAGAACATTTGCAGGCATGAAAGCTGATGCGCTCTACTCCTGGAGGTTTCTTGCTGATTCAGGACGCTTGAGACTGAACCATGGCCCATCCCCCACTAACCTTATTTGTTTCACAGAGACTGTTTCCAGCCAGAGACAGGTATGGTTTTCCTTACTTTTAGGGAATCCTAAGACAGAACAGGCATGACAGAATGCGTGATTCTATGAAGGGCATACCTGGCAGGTTGAAGGGAGCCTCCTAAAACAGATGCAGTCATCTGTCCTGATTCAGAAGCACAGGTTTCTTTTTATTAATTTAATAGAGAGGTATTGTGGGGGACCAAATATTTCTGTAATGAAATATTTTAGGGACCAGCCTCCAGCTTCAGCAAACAGGGGCACCGGAAATCTCTGGCCCACTATTGTATTGTTAATTGCCAGTAGGGCTACTATTGTTTGCCATAACCTCAGGATAATATGCCTCTTATTTGCATCTCTGTGGGCCTAAGCATCTGAATAGGCCCTCACTTGGGTGGAGGTGCGAGGTGTGTGAATGACCAGGGAAGACAGGAATTAGGGTTGAGCAAAGAGAGCAGAGAGAACAAAGAGAGTAATGGTTCCCTCGTGGTATTGGCAGGATGGTTAAGAAACAGCAGAAAAGATGGCTAATAAAAAACTGACTCTAGCTCTAAAGCATGGAACTGAGAGCTCTCTAAAGATGACAAGATGCCTATGTTTGATCTTTATCGCTGGTGGGTTGCTAGGAGTTTCCAGGTCCACACACGCCCACTCAGGTAGAACCACACGGCTGACATGAGTTAAAGCTGAGGTATGCCGAGTCACGACAGATTGATGGAGTGAGATTTAGAGAATGAAATGAGAGACAAACAGACAGCAGACACACACAGGCCACAGCTTAGTCTAGGCAGAGACAAGGGAATACAAGTTACAGAGGCAGGCTCACAACATTCTCATGGAGGATGCTGTCTTTGCCCATGAACTCTGTCCTAGTGCTGACAACATCTCATGCAACCAAGAACCTGCAGTGCAATGATCTTGAAGGAACCGGCTTCCCTTTTGGCAGCCATAATGGTCGAACATGTGCTTCTATGACCTTGTCCTAGAAACCAGAAAGTCAGATGCCTGTCTCATGACAAGGAGCCAATCGGAAGTTAGCTGGTGGCACTATGCTTTACGACCCTGGGTGTGCTTTACAGACTAGCGCACAGCACTGACGTAGAGAGCATAGCAACTACCCTGGGAGGGCCTATGAGCCATAACAACCAGTTGACCAATCAACACAGGGCAAGTCCTCAAAGCCTGGAGGCACACCAATCGTGAGCCTATGTGTACCCCTAGACACTCCCCTTAAGCTGCCCTATAAAGATCTATGCGCAGTAGCTTCAAGCCGTCTTTTCTAGCCATCCGCCATGTCGGGTGGGTGAAAGACCTGAGCTAACATAGGGTTAGCTCGTTAAATTACAATAAAACCTCGTGCAGTTTGCAGCAAGCTCTCGAATCTGCCTGGTGATTGGGGTGACCGCGAACGTGGCCTGGGACCCCGAATGCTTGAGTTTTCGGGGGTCTAACATTTTGGGGGCTCGTCCGGGATTTGCAACCACCCTTCACCTGAGTGGATTCGATTTGGAGGTAAGATGATTAGAGCTCACAACTTATATATGTTCAATGTTCAATGTTTGCTTGTTTTATCTCTTGCTGTTTTATGTGGTGCCATAACTTGAATTTGATCTGTGCAGAATTTGTAATTTGTATTATTTGGAATTTGGGCTAAATGGGGAAACAGACGTGTTTCAAAAGCCTGAAGTGCCGCCCTGGACAAAAGTCCGAGGGTCGTTTGATTTGAACCATAGGGTAAGTCTCGCGGGCCCAGAAATAGACGTGTTTCTGGAATCCTTGGTTCCGCCCTGGACGCAAGTCCAAGGGTTGTTTGTAATTTTGGTTTGGGGCGCCATTTCTTTGCCGCGATTTGTCCTGTCTAATGTTTGTGCTGTCTAATGTGCTGTCATTTGTGTTCTGTGTTTGTTAAGCATCTCTTTCTGTCCCACACTGCCTACACATGCATGGTCAGGGGTCTTTTCTTCTCTGAGCACATGGCGCCACCTCAACTGTGATTGGCAGATGCGCCCGGAGGACAGACTGCCATTCTGAGGACACCCAGGACCCAAGAGGTACGGACATGGGCCAAGGACACTTGGACCCTCCTCAGTTAGTCACCAGGTTCTGCCGCCTGGCTTCCCGAGCCATGTCTTAGAAGCAGCGCGGGCAGATTGGGTTGGCGTCTGTTCTTTCCTGTCTATTCTGTGTTATCATCCACCACGCCACCCCCTTTCTATTCCCACCTGCGGGTCTATGAGGCATGCCCAGTAGGGCTGTTCCTGCCCCAGCGGCTGTCTCGGGTTTTTCCCTGCTCTGAGGGAATATGGCTACAAGGCCGCCATCTGCTACCCGTCTTTCTGTGCTCCACACACATGGTATGCGGGGGGCCGCAGGAGTCTTTTTACAACCCCTGGATTGGCCAAGGGTCTGGGGTTACCAGCAGCACCCCTACCCCAGGTCTCGCTGCCTTGAGCACATGGAGCTCTTGCATATAAACTTATCTGGCCTGATCCAGACATCTAAACGGCCTTAAAGTTATTAAGAACTGTAAAAGGGACTTTGACAAAATTTTTATGTTGACTGAGAAATAAAAAAAAAATTTAAGAGACTTAAATAATAAAGAGGAAAATAAAAAGAGAAAATTTGTCTAAGAATGTCTAAGAAAGTCAGAGAAAAACTAAAAGGTTATAGAGAGTTAAAGCAAGAAGTAAAAGTTATAGAGGGTTAAAGCAAGTTGTAAAAGGTCAGAAAAAAGTTGTTGGAGGTCAGAGAAAGAGATTGTTACAGAAAGTTATAGAGGGTTAAATAAGTTGTAGAAGGTCAGAGGAAAGTTGTCAAAGGTCAGAGAAAAGGTTGTTACAAATAAAAAAAATGTAAACTGTACTATGGTTTCTCATGTCTACAAATAATAAATTTTAAAAATGATAAGTTAAAATTTTAATCATATTAAGCTGATTTTGTTTTTTAAAAGTCCTATTTATTTCTCAAGTAAATTATGTATACTTGTTTTAAAATGTTCTGTTTCCCGGTAGCCAGCACATGGCAAAATGGTCACATGACTTGACTGGTCGCCATTTTGCTAAAGTTAAAAAAAGGATACTTAAACCGCCATCTTGACTAAAGGTGACCGCATGAAAATTAGAGGTAACATCTTAGAAACAAGTTTTTCAGTTAAGATTTAAAATATTAATGCTTCTATATATTACAGAAAGACCTTAAGGGAATTTAAATTTCTTTTTAAAACCAGTTTTTCAAATGATTGTTTTTATTAATGTTAGTACTTTTAAAGAGCTTCAATTTAGAATTATTTTTAAGCAAAGCCTGACAATGTAAAGTTCTTGTTTTTTGATGTTTTTAGAAGTTGAGTTTAAAATGTTGGTAGCACACACCTTTAAGCTCAGGGTGTTGGTGGCACACACCTTTAAGTTTAGGGCGTTGGTGGCACATGCCTTTAATCCCACCACTCGGGAGTAAGAGGCAGATGGATCTTTATGAGTTCAAGGCCTGCCTGGTCCGGCAGATCGAATTCCAGGACAGGCTCCAAAGTCACAGAAAGACCCTGCCTCAGAAAGAAGTTAAGCTACTGTTTAAGGAATATAAGGTAGCTCTATACAGTTTTAAGTTCAGCTGTGCTGTTTCAAACATTTTACTAAGTTAAAACCAGTTACAGTCAGACTAAAAAATTAATTACAAAAATAAGACTTTACCTAGCCACCTATGTGCTTCTTGTATGCTTAAGGCAAGTAACTAAAACAGACCTCTAATGCTTCAGAGATCTTCAGAATATGGCATTTAAATTGTTATCTTTAAAGTTTATAATGTCAGACAGACTGCCAGATCCTGACAGTGACCCAAAGTCTCCAAAGAAGATTACGAGGCACCCCAGTCTCAGATGTGATACTTGCCGCCTTCCAGAACCTGGCCGAGACTGTGGACAAAGCTGCTGGACACTGGAAAATTGATTGCACCCCTTTGCCCAGACAAAACAAGGTCAGCCTTTTCCATGTCCCTCTTCCACAGAGAGGAAAAAACTCTCACAGTATAGGCCTGGTGAAGATTGCTGTTCTTTGAGACAGCTGCCTCCAACAGTAATGGAGAAACATGGGTTTGGCTAACTGTATATGGACTTGCTTCTGACTGGCTTCTGTCACTTTTTAGTAGATTTGGACAAAATATACCCTTCTCAGATCTTTGAAATATTACTGGTTGTCAGCTTGACAGCATCAGTCAGTCAGATCGACTATAGACTAGTCAGTATGTTAGCTGATAAAATAATGACTATCTACTGTTCAGGCACAAGCTCAAAATTTTTAAGTTTATTTTGGTTGTCATCTAAGTACAAACTTAAAGGGCTTTTAATCAGGCCAAAGGCACCTCTGTCCAATCCATACCTGGCTCTCTGGACAGAAGAGAAATGTACATGCTTATAGCCCAAATCTATAGTTTTTGCTAGTACTCAAAGTTATAAATATGTTCCTGCTGTTTAAACAGATATCCAAATATCTGCTTTTTCTACACTGTGGGCTTCAGTAAATAAGTTTTAACCTCTGTTCCTAGTTTAAATATGTCTTAAACAGGTTTCTGCTTCTGGCTGACATCTGAGTATCAGTTGCTGACTACAGGCTGTTCTAAGTAGACTGCGAGCCCTAGACTTGCTTTGGATGTGAACCAGTCCAGCTGATGTGGACACCCCCTGTCTCTGCAACAGTGTCTGATAACCAGAAGTCCCTGATGAATTCCCCATTGCCTAAATTCCTTTTTGCTTTTGACTAGCATTTCAACCTTCTGGGGTCCCTAACTTCGTCCCAAAGTCAGCAGGAAGCAGTTTGGAAAAGAATTTCGGCGCCCATTTTCCCTGGTTAAAATGCTAAGTCAAAAGGAACTCCCTTGCATGGGGATGCCAATATCTATCACTCCCTGATGGGGATGCTAGAGAGACAGCAATTCCATGATTGGAATTTCCAGAAAAGAAAATGGGGGAATGAAGGAACCGGCTTCCCTTTTGGCAGCCATAATGGTCGAACATGTGCTTCTATGACCTTGTCCTAGAAACCAGAAAGTCAGATGCCTGTCTCGTGACAAGGAAACAATCAGAAGTTAGTCACTAGAAAGTCAGATGCCTGTCTCGTGACAAGGAGCCAATCGGAAGTTAGCTGGTGGCACTATGCTTTACGACCCTGGGTGTGCTTTACAGACTAGTGCACAGCAATGACGTAGAGAGCATAGCAACCACCCTGGGACGGCCTATGAGCCATAAGAACCAGTTGACCAATCAACACAGGGCAAGCCCTCAAAGACTGGAGGCACACCAATCGTGAGCCTATGTGTACCCCTAGACACTCCTCTTACGCTGCCCTATAAAGATCTATGCCCAGCAGCTTCAAGCCATCTTTTCTAGCCGTCCGCCATGTCGGGTGGGTGAAAGACCAGAGCTAACATAGGGTTAGCTTGTTAAATTACAATAAAGCCTCGTGCAGTTTGCAGCAAGCTCTCGAATCTGCCTGGTGATAGGGGTGACTGCGAACGTGGCCTGGGACCCCGAATACTTGAGTTTTCAGGGGTCTAACAATCTTTCAATCCAAGCTAAGAAATGGAATTCAAACCTTCCTGGAAGAAGCTAACATGGAAAACTCACATTTATTTACAGCAATGTGATTCCTTTCATTTTCATAGTCAATTGATGTAATTCTTAGGGTACATGATATTCCTCCACAAATAGGCATTGAATGGTTTTTCCACGGTACCAGTAAACACTAGATTCTGTTAAACATAAGATGTACTTCCAATGGAAGTGGCTGAAGGAGGCTCGGTACCCAACATCACAGAATATTGAGTCAACCTAAACTCATCGACAACTGTGTGACCAAAAATACCCAAAGAGTTGAGACAACACAGGAGTCTGAAGAGTGGAGGTAAGAAACTCCCAAAGGCGTAAATCTGAAAACCACAGGTGATTTAAGAAATGTGGTGGTGGACCTAATCCTTGGGAACACAACAACCTGATGGTGTGTTTCACCATTTGGTCAGTCCCAGAATAAGATCGCAGTGGCATCCCGCTCAACCGAGCCTGGGTATGGAGAGAGGTCATAGAGACTCTCCCATGCTTTCATAAATCTAGTGTTGGTCTTTTGTTTATGTGGAATGCTAAAGCCTGCTATGGAAACTGAAGACTGAGCATTGGAACACCAATCTTCGAAAGTCCATAAACGAAGATTTTCTGACAGGGAGGGAGAGGGTGAGTGGGGGAGACAAGAGAAGAGATGAAGTCATTCATAGGAAGAGCAGAGAGCAGAGAGGAATTGGAAGGTGAGAGAGAGAGACAAAGAGAGAGACAGAGTGTGAGAGTGAATAACAAAGCATGATAGAGTCGGGATCTGCCTTTTAAAGGGGTCCTATAAAACTCTCTGCAGATCTAGTACCCATGGAAGCTTGTACAGACTACTGACTGAGTGAGTGAATCATGCCCGGTGCCTTGGATATGCCAGCCTGAAGCCTAGAACTTTCATTCCAACTTTCCTCGAATACAGAATGTTGGGTTGATAGACATGGCAATTTAGGGAATAAGGATATCGAGTTCTCAGTACTGCATCCTGCTGAAGTAGAGACATTGACCATCATTGGGGGACCTGTGAAAGTTGTGGAACTAACACATCCTGGTTTATCTGGTTGCGTCCTCCTTATACAAGCCTTGTGGCACATACCTGGGATTCCTAGACCTCTCCCAATGTCAGCAGCGTAGGAGATGAGGTAAAGTTTGGAATAGAAAATGTTTCTGAAGTCCTGGTATGAGAGGTATCAGATGCCTCTTTATTATAGAAGTGACTTGGCTAAAAGAATTCTCATTTTGGAATGGGATGGGTATCTTTGGACATTAAAAAAGCACATTAATTTTGCCATTGTAGAGAAATTTAGCATTCTCTTCAGTACTCAGACAGACACACACACACACACACACACACACACACACACACACAGAGAGAGAGAGAGAGAGAGAGAGAGAGAGAGAGAGAGAGAGAGAGAGGGACACATACAAACGGACAGATAAAAGCTCAGTTTAGGCAGAGACCAGTTCAGAACAAGCACAGCTACAGGTATTCCCCCAGGGTGCAGAGCCAAACACAGAAGAACAGACACAGAGAGAGACAGACACTTTGGCTTTGTGTAGCAGGCAAACATAGGGTTTAGAGACATATACATAGAGACACAGACAGTGAGAGACACAGATAAAAAGAGACAGAGAGTGATACAAGAAAGAGAATGAAATGAGAGGCAGACACACTTACAGTCAAATACTTGTTCTAGGCTAGGATAAGTGCATATCACGTCCAGATGCATGCTCCCAACATACTCATGGAGGATGCTGTCTCTGCCTAATGAACTCTGTCCTGCAGCTGACATCACATCGTGCACCCAAGAATCTGCAGTCCAATGATTTTTCCATCTAATCTAAGAAATGGAATTTAAACCTTCCTGGAAGAAGATAACCATGGAAAACTCACCTTTTTATAGTAATGGGATTGCTTTCATTTTCTTAGTCTTTTGATGTACTTCATAGGGTATTTGACATTCCTCTACACAAAGACATTGAATGTTTTTTTCATGGTAACTATAACTGCTAGATACCCTTAAACATAAGATGTAATTCCAATGGAGGTAGCTGAAGGAGGCACACTTCCCAGCATCTCATAAGATGGATTCAGCCTTCCTCACTGACAATTGTGGAACAAAAATGCCTGAACATTTGAGACGACACAGGGGTCTGAACAGAAGAGGAAAGAAACTTCCAGAGGGATAATTATGAAACCCACAGGTGATTCAGACAATGTGGTGGTGGACCTCATCCTTTGGAAACACAGGATCCTGATGGGCTGTTTCACCATTTGGTCAGTCCCAGAAAAATATCTCTGTGATGTCCAACTCTACCGAGCCTGGGTATGGAGAGAGTTCACTGAGAGAGCCTCCATGGCTTTCCCAGCTCCAGATTTGGTCATTTGTTTATGTGGAAGGGGAAAGCTCGCTATTGAGACAGAACCCTGAGCAATGGAACACAAATCTAACAATGTCCATGACCTTTCGATTTTCTGACATGTTTGGAGAGGGTGAATGGGGGAGACAGGAGAAGAGATGAAGAGGGTCAGAGGAAGATACCAGATATCAGAGAGCAGAGAGGAATTGGAAGGTGACAGAGAAAAAGACAACAGAATTGGGTAGGGATCTGTTTTTAAAGAAGTCCTATAACCCTGCCTCTAGAATTAGTACCCATTGAACCCTGGAATGAGCAGAGTATTGGCTGAGTGATTTCACCCTTCCATATGACATGGGATGTTAGCCCGATTCAAGGACGTTTCATTCACAACTTCACTGATTATGAAAATTTGGGGTCTTAGATTTGCAACTTAGGGAATAGGATGTCAACTTCTCAAGACTTCTTCTTTTTGATGAAGTAGCATTGACCATCTTTGGGTGGGTTGAGAATAGTGGGGTACGACCACATCCTGGATTACCTGGTTGCTCCACGGATTTCCAGATTGTGTGACACTGTCTGGGGCATCTTAAGCCTCGGCAGGTGTCGGCAGTGTAGGAGATGATGTTAAGTTTAGAAAAAAAAACTATTTCTGAATTTGTGGTGTCAGAGGGGAGTATGGTCAGATGAGGCAGGGTTTTCCCAGGGAAAATTCTCAGAGGATGAGAAAACCAATCTGGAAACTCTGTGAGGCTGAACAAGATTTGTCTGGAGTGAATATTTGGAACTTTTTGCATGGGTCCCATTCAGCTCCCTGTAACTTACAGGAATGCTTTGTGTTTTCAAAAAGCATAAATTGGAGACCCATCAGCTGCCTTTTTTTTTGAAAGAAGCAACTTGCCTGAAAGCATTCACATTTTGGATAGACAAGGGTATCTTTAGGAAAATAAAAACTCTTTAGTTTTACCATTATAGAGTGGTTAAACAATCTCTTCTGTACTGTGAGATAGAGACGGACAGACACACAGCGAGAAAGACACAGGCATCCAGAAAGACAAAAGTTCAGTTTTGGGGGAGAACATTCCTGAGGAAGTCCAGAGCTGCTGATATTCAGCCAAGTTGCAGAGGCAAAGACAGAAGGCCAGAGAGTGACAGAGCAAGCAAGGGAGAGAGAGAGAAAGACAGAGAGAGAGAGACAGAGAGAGAGACAGAGAGAGATGCCTAGTGTAGCAGGCAGGTCCAGTGCAAAGTAGGTAGAGTAGTAGTGGCCCACCAGGGTGAAGGGACATATACAGTGAGACAGAGACAGTGAGAAACAGAGATACACAGAGACAGAGACAATGAGTGATAGAGAGGTAGGGAATGAAAAGTCAGAAAAGCAGCCAGGCAGACACACAGACATACAAAGGCTTAGTGAAGGCTAAGATTATTGAATACCGGGTCCAGTGCTGGCTCCAAACACACTCACTGATGATGCTGTGTCTGCCTAATGAACCCTTTCCTACTTCTGTCATCATTTCGTGCACCCAAGTATCTGCAGTCCAATGTTTCTTCAATCTAATCTAAGAAATGGAATTTAAACCTTCCAGGAAGAAGGTAACCATGGAAAACTCACCTTTTTTACAGTAAGATGATATCTTTCATTTTCTTAGTCCATCGATGTACTTCTTAGGACATTACTGCACAAAAAGACATTTAATGGTTTTTCCACAGTAACAGTAACAGCTATATTCCCTTAAACATAAGATGTAATTCCAATGGAGGTGGATGAATGAGGCTTGGTACATAACATCTCAAAAGATGGATTCAGCCTTAACTCATTGACAAATGTGGAACAAAAATGCTCGAAGAGTTGAGATGACACAGGGATCTGAAGACTGGAGGGAAGAAACTCCCAAACGCATAAATCTGAAACCTCCTGGTGATTCAGCAAATGTGGTGGCGGGCCTCATCCTAGAGATACACACCTATCTGATGGGGTGTATCACCATTTGGTCAATCCCCAAAAAATATCTCTGACATGTCCTGCTCAAGCGAGCCTGGGTATGGAGAGAGTTCACAGAGAGTCTCAATGGCTTTCACTTCTCCAGAGTTGGTCAATTGTTTAAGAGGAATGGGAAAGATCGCTATGGAGATGGAGTCCTGAGCAATGGAACACGAACCTTATAATATTCACGAAGTGATTTGGACTGAAAGCATTCTCATTATGGAATGGGAAGCATATATTTCGACAAATAAAAAAAAGCACCTTAATTTTGCCATTGTAGATAGGTTTAGCATGCTCTTCAGTAGTAGAAGATTCTGTCTTCACTAGACAGAAAGACAGAGAGAGAGATAGAGAAAAAGAGAGACAGGGAAACATACAAAGGGACAGATAAAAGTTCAGTTTAGGTGGAGACCAGTGCAGAACAAGTGTAGCTCCACATATTCACTCAGGGTGCTGAGATAAAAACACAGGACCGCACAAAGTGTGAGACAGACAGACAGTGAGAAAGAGAGAGAGAGAGAAAGAGAGAGAGAGAGAGAGAGAGAGGCTGAGAGAGAGCATGATAGAGAGAAAGAGAAAGAGACTTTGGCTTAGTGTAGCCAGCAAACACATTGCAAAGCAAGTAGAATTATAAACTCCCACCCAGGGTGAAGAGACATATACATAAAGACACAGACAGTGAGAGACAGAGATACACAGAGACAGAGATAGTGAGAGATAGAGTGTGTTAGAGAATAAAATGAGAAAGTGACACATAGAGAGGCCAAGGCTTAGTGTAGGCTAAGTGCATATCTCATCTAGAGCCAGGCCCTAACATATTCATGGAGGAGGATGCTGTCTCTCCCTAATGAACTCTGTCCTGCTGCTGATATCATCTCATGCATCCAAGTATCTGCAGTCCAATGATTTTTCAATCTAATCTAAGAAATGTAATTTAAATATTCCTGGAAGAAATTAACCATTGAAAACTCACATTTTTAAAATAATTTCATTCCTTTCATTTTTTTATTCCATTGATGTACTTCTTAGGGTATTTGTCATTCCTACACAAAAAAGAATTAAACAGTTTTTGCATGGAAACAGTAACCGCTACATTCCCTTAAGCATAAGATGTAATTCCAATGGAGGTACCTGAAGAAAGCTCGGTACCCAACATCTCACTTTACGGAGTCAGGCTTAACTCATCGACAACTGTGGAACAAAAAATGCCCAAAGAGTTGAGACGACACAGGGGTCTGAACAGTGGAGGGGGAGAAACTCTCAAAGGCATAAATCTGAAAATCCCAGGTGATTCAACGAATGTGGTGGTGGACCTCATCCTTAGGAAACACACTGAACTGATGTGGTGTTTAAATGTTTGGTCAGTCCCAGAAAAACCTCACTGTGATGTCCCAATCAAACGTGCCTGTGTATGGAGAGAGTTCACAGAGAATTAGTGTCCATGGCTTTGACAGCTGCCGAGGTGGACATTTGTTTGCATGGAAGGAAAAGTTCTCCTTGCCACATAATAATCAAAACACCAAGCATACACAACAAAGGGAAAATATTAAGAGCAGCAAAGGAAAAAGTCAACTAACTTATAAAGGCAAACCTATCAGAATCACTCCTGAATTTTTGTTGGAAACTCTGAAAGCCAGAAGGTCCTAGATAGATATTCTACCTACACTAAGAGAACATGGATACCGGCCCAGACTACTATACCCAGCAAAGCTTTCAATCATTATAGATGGAGAAAACAAGATATTCCATGACAAAACCAAATTCAGACAATACATATCCACCAATCCAGCCCTACAGAAAGTACTGGAAAGTAAACTGCAACACAGGGAAGTTAACTACAACCAGAAAACATAAACAATAGATAATCTAAACTTACCAACAGTCAAAAGAAAAAAAGGGATAGAATCCCACATATAATCTTGCCACCATCACCAAATCAAAAACAAAAAAGAATGAACAATATTTAATTGTCATTAATATCCATCAACATTAATGATCTTACCTCCCCTATAAAAAGACACAGATGAGCATAATTGATAGGAAGACAGAATCCTTCATTCTGCTGCATATAAGAAACTCATTTCAACCTCAAAGACAGACGGTACCTAAGAATTAAATGTTGGGGAAAGATCTTCTAATCAAATGGACCCAAGAAACAAGCAAGGGTAGCAATCCTAATATCCAATAAATTGGACTTTAATTTAAAATCAGTCAAAAGAGATGAAGAAAGTCATTTCCTACTCATCACAGCAGAAATCTATCAGGATGAAGTCTCAATTCTAAACATATATGCCCCAAATTCAAAAGCATCCACGTTTGTAAAAGAACCATTACTAAAACTCAAATCACACATAAAACCGCACACATTTATAGTGGGAGATTTCAACACCCCACTCTCACCACTGGACAGAAACTCCAGACAGAAACTTAACAAAGAAACAAAAGAATTAATAGAAGTTATGGCGCAATTGGACTTAACAGATATCTATAGAACATTCCACCCAAATACAAAACAATTTAATTCTTATTATCATCCACACATAGAACCTTCTCTAAAATCAACCACATACTTGGCAACATAGAAAACCTCAACAAGTACAAAAAAATTGTAATAACCCCCTGTGTCTTATCAGACCACCAAGCTTTAAAATTAGAATTCAAAAACAACGAGAAACACAGAAAACGTACAAACTCATGGAAATTAAGTAATACCCAATTGAAAATTCATGGGGCTAGAAAGAAATAAAGAAAGAAATTAAAGATTTTATAGAATTCAATGAGAATTCGGGAACAAAATATCCATACCTATGGGATACTCTGAAAGCAGTACTAAGAGGAAAGTTCATAGTGCTAAATGCCCACATGAAGAAGCTGGAGAATAATCACACAAGACAATTAACAGCCTAACTGATAGCTTTAGAAAACAAAGAAGCCAATAAACCCTGGAGGAGCAGACGCCAGGAAATAATCAAATTGAGTGCTGAAATCAATAAAATGGAAACTAGGAGAACAATATAAAGAATCAATATAACAAAAAGTTGGTTCTTCAAGAAAATCAACAAGATAGGTAAAACTTTATCCAAACAACTTTATCCAAACTTACCAAACAACAAAGAGTGAACAGGCAAATTAATAAAATCAGGAATGTAAAGAGGGTCATAACAACAGACACAGAGGAAATCCAGAGAATCATAAGATCACACTATGAAAACTCTATTCTTCAAATTTTGAAAATCTAAAGGAAATGGACAATTTTCTGGACAGATTTCACTTTCCAAAATTAAACCAATTATAGATAAGCAACTTAAATAGAACTATAACCTCTAATGTAATTGAAGCAGTCATTAGAAGTCTCCAAACCAAAAAAAAGCCCAGGGCCGGATGGCTTCAGTACAGAATACTACCAGAAATTCAAAGTACAGACCCTCAAATCTCCTCAAAGTATTCCACAAAATAAAAGCAGAGGGGCCATTACCAAATTCTTTTTATAAGGCTACAATAACCTTGACACCCAAGCCACACATAGATACAACTAAGAAAGAGAACTACAGACCAATATCCCTCATGAACATTGATGCAAAAATTCTCAATTAAATAATGGCAAATCGAATCCAAGAACACATCAGAGAAATCATACATCCCGATCAAGTAGGCTTCAACCCAGGCATGCAAGGATGTTTCAACATATGAAAATCCATCAATATGATCCACCATATAAACAGACTGAGGACAAAATATCACATTATCTTCTCAATAAATGCCGAAAAATCCTTTGACAAAATCCAACATCGCTTCATGATAAAGGTCCTGGAGAAATCAGGGATAAAAGGAAAATACCTCAACATAATAAAAGCAATATACAGCAAGCCAACAGTCAACATCAAAATAAGGGAGAGAAACTCAATGCAATTCCTCTAAAATCGGGTACAAGACAAGGCTGTCCACTCCCTCCATACCTCTTCAATATTGTCCTTGAAGTTCTAGCAATAAGACAACAAGAGGAGATCAAGGGAATACAATTAGAAAAGGAAGAAGTCAAACTCTAACTATTTGCAGATGATATGATAGTCTACATAAGTGACCCGAAAAACTCAACCATGGACCTCCTACAGCTGATAATCACCTTCAGCAAAGTGGCAGGATACAAGATTAACTCAAAAAAATCTGTAGCCCTTCTATATACAGATGACACATTGGTGGAGAAAGAAATCAGAGAATCATCACCATTTACAATTGCCACAAACAACAAAAAATACCTTGGAGTAACAATAACTAAAAAAGTGAAAAACCTGTACCGTAAGAATTTTGAGTCTCTAAAGAAAGAAATTAAAGAAGATACCAGGAAATTGGAAAGATCTCCCATTCTCTTGGATAGGCAGGATAACATAGTAAAAATGGCAATCTTGCCAAAACAATCTACAGATTCAATGCAATCCCCATCAAAATCCCAACACATTTCTTCACTGACCTTGAACGAACAATTCTCTCTTTTTTTCTTTATTCTTTTTTGGGGGGAGGAGAGACATCGTATCTTTGTTTAGCTTTGGAGCATATCCTGACACTCCCACTGTAGACCAGGCTAGCCATGAACTAAAAAAATTCTGCCTGCCTCTGCCTCACAAGTGCTGGCATTAATGGCATGCGCCAACAATGCCCAGCTGAAAGAACAATTCTCAACTTTATATGGAGAAACCAAAGACACAGGATAGACAAAATAACCCTGTACAATAGAGGAACTTCAGGAGACATCACCATCCTTAACTTTGAGCTCTATTACAGAGCTATAGTCCTGAAAACAGTTTGGTATTGGCACAAAAAGAGACAGGTAGACCAATTGAATAGAGTTGAAAACCCTGAAATAAACCCACATGCCTACGAAAACCTGATTTTTAACAAACAATCCAAATGTATACGCTGGAAGAAAGAGAACATCTTCAACAAATGGTGCTGGCATAACTGGATGCAAACATGTAGAAGACTACACAAAGACGCAAACCTTTCACCCTGCATAAAACTTAAGTCAAAATGAATCAAAGACCTCAACATAAACTCAGCCAAACTGAACCTACTAGAACATAAAGTGGGAAATACCCTTGAATTAATTGGTACAGGAGACCACTTCCTGAACATAACATCAGTAGCACAGACACTGAGATCAACAATTAATAAATGGGACCTCCTAAAACTTAGAAACTTCTGTAAGGCAAAGGACACAGTCAGCAAGACAAAATGACAGCCACCATGCTGGGAAAAGATATTCACCAAACCAACATCTGACTGATGGCTGATCTCCAAAATATACAAAGAACTCAAGAAGCTATTTTTGAAAACACCAAACAATCCAATTAAAAAATGAATACAGAACAATATGGAAAATTCTCAATAGAGGAATCTAAAATGGCTGAAAAACAGATAAGAAAGTGTTCAACATCCTTAGCCATCAGGGAAATGCAAATCAAAGAAACTTTGAGATACCATCTTACTGCTGTCAGAATGGCTAAAATCTAAAATACCAACTACAGTTTATGCTGGAGAGGATGCGGAGAAAGAGGAACACTCCTCCACTGCTGGTGGGAGTGCCAACTTGTACAGCCACTGTGGAAATCAGATAGGCGACTCCTCAAGAAAATGGGACTCAATCTACCTCAAGATCCAGCAATTCCACTGATAGGCATATACCCAAAAGAAGCACATTCATATAACAAGGACATATGTTCAACGATGTTCATAGCAGTAATATTTGTAGTAGCCAAGAACTGGAAGCACCCTAGATGGCCCTCAACTGAAGAATGGATACAGAAATCATGGTAAATTTACACAATGGAGTACTACTCAGCAGAAAAAAAATGGAATCTTGAAATTTGCAGAAAAATGGATGGAACTCAAAGAAACCATTCTGAGTGAGGAAACCCAATCACAAAATGACAAAAATGATATGTACTCACTCATATGTGGACCTGCTTTATGATACACAGTAGTGACCATGTTTTATCAGAGCTGTTTTTAATGAAGTTGCTCAGAATGGTTTCCTTCCAGATGTTGATTGAGAACCTAATTTTTAAATAAATGATTGCAGGTATCACAAGAGAAACAGAACTGTGCTGTTTTTCTGGGATTTTTTTTTTAATTTTGTTTAAATGGAGACTGCTGGATACTCTACAATTTTGTTCAAATGACTGCAGAATCTGGAAAAGCTGTTGCTGCTATTGATGCATAACATATGAATTTTTGGAAAGTTTAGCTGTGCGGTCAAAGTTTGAAAAAGTACCCCAGTTTACCCGGTTCAGTTGGCATTGTACAAAAATTAACAGCCATATTGGTCTAGAAATGTTGAAGTTAATTTTTTCCATTTGTACGGTGGTAACTCACTGTAATAAATATGTAAGGTCTTAAAAAAAGAAAGGATTTTGAGAGCCCATCCCATGTTAAGGGATGCTTTCTTGACCTGGACACATGAAAAAGGGGCAAGACCAGGCCCAGGATGATGTGTTAGACTTTGGGGAGCCCTTTTGATGGGCTTAATCTGCCTGGGGTTGGAGGGGGATGACTAGGGGCAGGTGAGATATTGGGCCGGAGGGGAGTAAGAGGGAGAAGGGAGTGACATGTGAAGAAAGCTCATTCCTAATATGAACTAATAAAAAAATGAAAAAAAAATTTCAGAAGTTCTGGTTTCAGAGGGAAGTATGGTCAGATGAGGGTGTACTTTCCGAGGGAAAGTTCTCAGAGGAGGAGGAAAGCAATCTAGAATCGTTGAGAGTCTGAACAATATTTATCTGGAGTAAATCTTTCGACCTTTTTGCATGGCTCCCATTCAGCACCCTGGAACTTACAGGAATACATTGCATTTGCCAAAAACATAAATTGGAGACACATCGTCGGCTTTTTTTTTGATAGAAGCTACTTGGTTGAAAGCATTCACATTTTGGATAGAGAATGGTATCTTTAGGAAAATAAAAAACCACATTATTTTTTCCACTTTAGAGTGGTTTAGCAATCTCTTCTGTGCTCTCACAGAGAGACAGACACACAGCGAGAAAGACACATACATACATACAGACAAATGTTTCAGTTTTTCTGGAGAACATTCCTGAGCAAGTCCAGAGCTGCTGATATTCACCCAAGTTGCAGAGGCAAAGGCAGAAAGCCAGAGAGTGACAGAGCGAGTGAGGGAGAGAGAAGAGAGAGAGAGAGAGAGAGAGAGAGAGAGAGAGAGAGAGAGAGGCTAAGTGTAGCAGTCATGTCCAGTGCAAAGTAGGTAGACTTGTAAAGGCCCAAAGTAAGTGAATACCAGGTCCAATGCTGGCTCTCAACATACTCTTGGATGATACTGGCTCTGACTAATGAACTCTGGCCTCCTTCTGACATCATTTCGTGCACCCAAGTAACTGCAGTCCAATGTTCCTTCAATCTAATCAACAAATGGAATTTAAATGTTCCTGGAAGAAGCTAGCCATGGAAAACTCACCTTTTTAACAGCAATATGATATCGTTCATTTTCTAAGTCCATTAATGTACTTCTTAGGGTGTTTGACATTATTCCACAAAAAAGGCATTGAATGCTTTTTGCACATTAACAGTAACCCCTATATTCCCTTAAACATAAGATGTAATTCCAATGGAGGTGGCTGAAGGAGACTTGGTACCCAACATCTCAAAAGATGTTGTCAGCCTTAACTCATTGACAAATGTGGAACAGAAATTGGCCGAAGAGTTGAGATGATGCAGGGGTTCAAAAAGTGGAGGGAAGAAACACCCAAAGGCATGAAACTGAAACCCACTGGTGATTCAGCCAATGTCCTGGTGGGCCTCATCCTTGGTAAAAACAAATATCTGACGGGGTGTTTCACAATTTGGTCAATCCCAAAAAAGATCTCTGTGATATGCCGCTCAAACGAGCCTGAGAGAGAGCATCCATCCCTTTGACAGATCCAGAGTTGGTCATTTGTTTAAATGGAAGAGGAAATCTAGGTATAGAGACAGAATCCTGGGCAATGGAACACGAATATTCATGTGCCCATGAACTTTAGTTTTTCTGACATGGTTGGAGAGGGTGAATGGGGGAGACAGGAGAAGAGATGAAGAAGGAAGGGGAAGATACCAGATAGATGTTAGCAGATTGCAGATTGGAATTGGAGATGACACAGAGAAAAAGTCATCAGAAGTGTGTGAGGATCTGTCTTTTAAAGGGGTCCTGTAAACCTGCCTGCAGACTTAGTACCAAAGGAACTCTGGACTGACCAGAGCATTGGCTGAGTGAGGGTATGCTTCCCCGTGTCATGGGCAGGATCTCCCAGAGAAAAATCCTAGATGAGCAGGAAATGACTCTATGATAATTGAGAGACTGAATACTAATTTTCAGGAGTGCATCATTTTTGGAACTCTTTGCATGGGTCCCATTCAGCACCCTGGAACCTAAAGGAATGTGGGGAGCCAAAATATTTCTGCTATGGAATATTTTTGAGATCCAGCCTTTGGTCTCATTAAACATGGAACACCGGAAAGCCCTGGCCCACTATTGTATGGTTAATGCCAGTAAGGCTACTATTGTTTACCATGGCTTCAGGGTAATATGCCTCTTATTTGCATCTCTGTGGAGCTAAGCATCTGAATAGGCCCTCACCTGGGCAGGGAGGGCAGAGGTGTGTGAGGAACTTGGGAGGACAGGAGTTTATTATTTAGGGGGAGAGGATCAGAGCAGAGAAGGAACAAAGAGAGATGGTTCCCTCGTGGTCATGAGAGAATGGTTAAGTAACACCAGAAAAGATGGCTAATAAAGAAATGACTCTGGGCCTACAACATGGAACTGAGAGCTCTCTGAAGAAGACAGGATGTCTGTGTTTGGTCTTTATCGCCGTTGGGTTGTTAAGAGCTTCCCTGTCCACACATCCCCACTCAGGTAGAACCTCATGTCTGTCATGGGATAAAGCAGAGACATGCTGGGTCACAACAAAGAAATTTTGGGTTTTCCAAAAGCATTAATTGGAGACACCTCAGGTGCCTCTTTATGATAGAAGCGACTTGGCTGAAAGCATTCTCATTTTGGAATTGGAAGGGTGTATTTCCTCCAATAAAAATGCACCTTAATTTGCCATTGTAGAAAGGTGTACCATGCTCTTCAGTATTAGAACAGACAGCCAGAAAGAAAGAGAGAGATATAGAGAGATACAGAGAGAGAGAGTGGGAGAGATGGGGACACATACAAACTCACAGATAAAAGCTCAGTTTAGGTGGAGACCAGTCCAGAACAAGTATAACTCCAGGTATTCACACAGGGTGCAGAAGTAAAAACAGAGGACAAGACAGAGAGGGAGACAGACAGACTGAGAGAGGGGGAGAGGGAGAGAGAGAGAGAGAGAGAGAGAGAGAGAGAGAGAGAGAGAGAAGTAGAAAGAGACTTTGGATTAGTGAAGTCGGCAAACACATTGCCAAGCAGGTAGAATTATAGACTCCCACCCAGGCTGTAGAGACATATACATAGAGACAAAGACAGTGAGAGAAAGGGATACACAGGGACAGAACAGAAACAGTGAAAGATAGAGGGAGTTAAAGAATGAAAGGTGAGAAAGACAGACACAGAGACACGCCAAGGATTAGTGTAGGCTAGGATAAGTGCATATCACATGCAGAGCCAGGCTCCCAACATACTCATGGAGAATGCTGTATCTGCCTTATGAACTCTGTCCTGCTGCTGACATCATCTCATGCAGACATGTATCTGCAGTCCAATGATTTTTCAGTCTAATCTAAGAAATGGAATTTAAACCTTCCTGGAAGAAATTAACCATGGAAACCTCACCCCTTTTAAACTGCAATGTGATTCCTTTCATATGCTTATTCCTTTAATGTACTTCTTAGGGTATTTGACATTCCTCCACACAAAACACATTAAACGGTTTTTCCACGGTAATGGTAACCGCTATTTTCCCATAAAGATAAGTTGTAATTCCAATGGAGGTGGCTGAAGGAGGCTTCGTACCCAACATCTCAAAATACCGAGTCCGGCTTAACTCATCGACAATTGTGGAAGAAAATTTCCTCAAGGAGTTGAGACTACACATGGTTCTGTTCAGTGGAGGGGGAGAAACTCCCAAAGGTGTAAATCTGAAACCCACAGATGATTCAGCGAATGTGGTAGTAGGGTTCATCCAAGGGAAACACACCGCCCTGATGGAGTGTTTCAACATTTGGTCAGTCCCAGAAAAAGATCTCTGCTATGTCCGGCTCAACTGAACCTGGCTATGGAGAGAGTTCATAGAGAGAGAGTGTCCATGGCTTACGCAGATCGAGAGTTGATCATTTGATTTCGTGGAAGGGGTAAGCTCACTATGGAGACAGAACACAGAGGATTGGAACACGAATCTTAGAATGTCCATGAACTTTAGATTTTCTGACATTGTTGAAGAGGGTGAGGGGGGAGACAAAAGAAGATATGAAGAGGGTCAGAGGAAGATACCAGATAGCAGATATCAGCGAGGAATTGGAAGGTGCCAGAATATAAGGCATCAGGATTCGGTAGCAATCTGTCTTTTAAAGGGGTCCTATAACCCTGCCTGCAGACTTAGGTCCCATGGATCCCTGAACTGAACAGTGTATTATCTGAGTGAGTGCACCTTTTCAGGTGACATGGGCAGTTAGCCCAATGACAGACCCTTTCAGTCCCAAATTCAATGATTATGGAAATTTGGGGTCTTATATTTGCAACTTAGGGAATAAGGATATCAAGTTCTCAAGACTGCTTCTTTTTGATGAAGTGGCATTGACCATCTTTGGGGGGTTGAGAATAGTGGGGTACTACCACATCCTGGATTACCTGGTGATACACAGATTTCTAGATTGTGTGACACTTTCTGGGCATCCTAAGCCTCTGCAGCTGTCAAAAGTGTAGGAGATGAAGTTAAGTTTAGAAAAAAAGTATTTGAAATTCTGGTGTCAGAGGGGAGTATGGTCTGATGAAGAAAGTTTTTCCCAGGAAAGTTCTAAGAGGAGGAAGAAATCAATGTGGAATCAATGAGAGGTTGAACACTATTTATCTGGAGTGAATCTTTGAAACTTTTTGCATGGGTCCCATTCAGCACCCTGGAACAACAAGAATACTTTGCATTTGCCAAAAACATAAATTGGAGACACATAAGCTGTCTGTTTTTGATAGAATTAACTTGGCTGAAAGCATTCACATTTTGGATAGAGAATGGTATCTTTAGGAAATAAAAAAGCACTTAGTTTTTGCCATTTTAGAGTGGATTGGCAATTTCTTCTGTACTCTGACAGAGAGAAAGGCAGACACACAGCGAGAAAGACTCATATATACAAATAGACAAAAGCTTCACTTTTGACAGGGAACATTCCTGAGCAAGTCCAGAGCTATTGATATTCACCCTAGTTGGAGAAGCAAACACAGTAGGCCAGAGAGTGCCATAGCGAGAGAGAGAGAGAGAGAGAGAGAGAGAGAGAGAGAGAGAGAGAGAGAAGAACACATACAAACAGACATATAAAAGCTCAGTTTAGGTGGAGACCCATCCAGAACAGGTACAGCTTCAGGTATTCACTCAGGTTGCAGAGGCAATTACAGAGGACTAGACAGAGAGAGAAACAGAGACTGGCTTAGGGTAGTAGGCAAACATATTGCAAAACTGTTAGAATTATAAACTCAAACCCAGTCTGTAATACATATACAGAGAGAAACAGACAGTGAGAGACAGAGATACACAGAGACAGAGACATTGAGTGCTAGAGAGAGAGTTAGAGAATGAAATGACAGAGGGACACAGAGACAGTCCAGGGCTTGATTTAGGCTTTGATAAGTGCATTATACATCCAGAGGGTGGTTACCAACATACTCCTGGAGGAAGCTGTCTCTGCCTAATGAAATAAGTAGTGCTGCTGACATCATATCTTCCACCCAAGTAGATTCAGTCACATGATCTTTCAATCTAATTTAAGAAATGGAATTTAAACCTTCCTAAAGAAGCTAACCATGGAAAACTCACCTTTTTTACAGTAATGTGATTCATTTCGTTCTCTTAGTCCATCGATGTACTTCTTAGGGTATTTGATATTGCTGCACAAAATGGCATTGAACAGTTTTTCCATGGTAACAGTAGCAGCTGCATTCCCTCAAACATAAGATGCACTTCCAATGGGGTGCCTGAAGGAGGCTCGGTACCTAACATCTCAGAAGACGGAGTCAGTGTCTTAACTCATCGTCAATTGTGGAACAAAAAATGTGGAAATTTGAGAAAACACTGGGGTCCGAACAGAGAAAGGAAGAAACTCCCAACGCCATAAGTCTGACAGCCACAGGTGATTCAGCGAATGTTATCGTTCACTGCTTCCTTGGGAAACACAGTGCCTTCTTGGGGTGTTTCAGCATTTGGTCAGCTCCAGAAAATATCTCTGCTGTGTCCCGATCAACAGAACCTGGTTATGAAGAGAGTTCACAGAGAGAAAGAGAGTCTCCATGGCTTTCACAGCTCCATAGTTGGTCATTTGTTTGCATGGAAGGGGAAAGCTCGCAATGGAGACGGAACCCTGACCAATGGAACAGTAAACTTAGAATGTCCCTGAACTTTAGATTTTCTGACATGGTTGGAGAGGGTGAGTAGGGGAGAAAGGAGAAGATATGAAGAGGTTCAGAGGAATATACCAGAGAAAAGATAGCAGAGAGTACTTGGAAGGTGACAGAGAGAATAATACATTAGTTGTGGGTAGTGATATGTCTTTTAAAGGGACCTATAACCCTGACTGCAGACTTAGTATCCATGGAACCCTGGACTGAACAGAGTACTGGCTGAGTGAGTGCACCATTCCGGGTTTTGTGGGCAGGACAGATGCCAGGACCTTCATTCCCACCTTCATTTATCATGGAAATTTGGGTTCTTAAACTTGGCAACTTTGGGAATGACGATGTCGAGTTCTCAAGATTGTTTCTTTTTGAAGAATGGGCATTGACCAACTTTGGGGACCCTGAGAATATTGGGGTACTACCCCATCCTGGATTCCCTTGTTGCTCCAAGTGTTTCCAGAACTTGTTGCATGGTCTTGGGGGTGTCAGCAGTATAGGAGATGAGGTTAAGTTTAGAATACAAAATATTTCTTATGTCCTGGTGACAGAAGGTTGCATGTTCAGAAGACTGAGGCTTTTCCAAGACAAGTACCAGATGAGGAGGGGAGGAATGTGGGAACATTGAAAGGCTGAATCCTATTTATCTGCAGTGAATCTTTGGACCTTTTTGCATGGGTCCCATTCATGTCACTTGTACTTACATGAAAACTTTGGGTATGCCAAAAACATAAATTGGAGACACATCAGCTGCCTTTTTTATGCAAGCGACTTGACTGAAAGCATTCCCATGTTTAAAAAACAAGGGTTTCAACAGAACAATAAAAAGCACCTAAATTTTGCCATTTTAGCGTGGTTTATCATGCTCTTCAATACTCTGACAGAGAAAGAAGCACACACAGCAAGGGAGACACATGCAAGCAGACAGACAAAAGGAACAGAATTGGTAGAGAACAATCCTGAGCAAGTCCAGAGCTGCTGCTATTCATCCAGGTTGCAGCGACAAAGACAGAAGGCCAGAGAGATGGTGAGAGACTGAGAGAGAGAGAGAGAGAGAGAGAGAGAGAGAGAGAGAGAGAGAGAAGGAGGGAGAGAGGAAATGAGAGGGCCAAGTGCGTCGGGATCTGTCTTTAACAGGGTACTTTAAAGCTGCTTTCAGACTTACTAGCCATGGAAGCCTTGATTGACAGAGAACTGCCTGAGTGAGTGCATCAATCCAGGTGCCATGGACAAGCCAACCTGATGCCTCCACCTTTCATTCCTTCTTTCCCTTAATACTGAATGTTGGGGTTTTAGAAATGACAATTTAGGGAATATGAATATCGAGTTCTCAAGTTTGCATCCTGCTTTAGTAGGGCATTGAGAATCATTGGGGAATAGAAAATGTTGCAGTATCACCAAATCGTGGAATATTTGTTTGTTCCTTTCTTGGTCAGGTCAGGTAGCACTCACTTGTTTCTCCTAGTACTCAATAGACGTCATCAGTGTAGGAGATGAAGTTAAGTTTAGAAACAAAAGTGTTTCTGAAGTCCTGGTATCAGAGCAGTTATAGGACCAATGACGTGGTGATTCGCGAAAGAGAGATCCCACATGATGAAGAAAGGAATCTGGGATCATAGAAAGGCTGAGTTCTATTTTTCTGGAGTGCAGCTTTGGACCTGTTTGCATGGATCCCATTCAGCACCCAGGACCTTAATTTTGCCTTTGTAGAGAAGTTTAGCATGCTCTTCCGTACTCAGACAGACAGATAGACACACACACACACACACAAACAGACACAAACACACAGAGACAGAGAGAGACAGACAGAGAGAGAGAGGGGAACACAGAGAGACAGAGAGGAACACATACAAACAGACACATAAAAGCTCAGTTAATGTGGAGACGAGTCCAGAACAAGTACAGCTTCAGGTATTCACCCAGAGATCTGAGGCAAAAACAGAGGACTAGACAGTGAGAGAGACAGAGACTTTGGCTTAGGGTATCAGGCAAACACATTGCAATACAGATAGAATTATAGACTCCTACCCAGGGTGTAGAGACATATACAGAGAGACACAGAACTTGAGAGACAGAGATACACAGAGATAGAAACACAGACAGGGACAGAGATAGTGAGTGCTAGAGAGAGAATTAGAAAATGAAATGACAGACACACAGACAGTACAAGGCCAAATGTAGGCATGAATAATTTCATTATATATCCAGAGGCTGGCTACCAACATACTCATGGAAGAAGCTGTCTCTGCCTAATGAACTCAGTCCTGCTGCTGACATCTTCTCTTGCTCTCAAGTAGATGTAGTCTCATGATCTCTCAATCTAATATAGGAAATGGAATTTAAACCTTCCTGAAGAAACTAACCATGGAAAACTCACTTTTTTGACACTAATGTGATTCCTTTCATTCTCTTAGTCCATATATGTACTTATTAGGGTATTTGATATTGCTCCACAAAATGGTATTGAACAGTTTTTCCACGGTAACAGTATCAGTTAGATTCCCTCAAACATATGACACATTTCCAATGGGGGTGTCTGAAGGGGGCTCAGTACCCAACATCTCAGGAGATGGTGTCACCATCTTAATTCATCAACAATTGTGGAACAAAAAATGTGGTCAAATTGAGACAACACAGGGTCTGAACAGGGGAGGGAAGAAACTCCCAATGTGGTAAGTCTGACACCCACAGGTGATTCAGCGAATGTGGTTGTGGACCTCTTCCTTGGGAAACACTCTGCTCTCTTGGGGTGATTCCGTATTTTTTCTTCTCCAAAACATATCTCTGTGATATCCTGCTCAACCGAGGCCTGGTATGGAGAGAGTTTACACAGAGAGAGAGCCTCCAAGGCTTTCAGAGCTCCAGAGTTTGTCATTTGTTTACATGGAAGGGGAAGTTCGCTATGGAGATGGAATCCTGAGCAATGGAATAGGAACCTTAGAATGTCCATGAACTTTAGATTTTCTGACATGGTTGGAGACGAAGAGGGGGAGACAGGAGAAAACCTGAAGAGGGTCAGAGGAAGATACCAGAGAGAAGATAGCAGAGAGGAATTGGAAGGTGACAGAGAGAATAATACATTGGTCTTGGATTGGTATCTGTCTTTTAAAGGGTCCTATAACTCTTCTGGCAGACTTATTAACCATGGAACCCTGGAATGAACAGAGGACTTGCTGAGTGAGTGGACCCTAACAATTTTTATGGGCAGCACAGATGTCAAGACCTTCTTTCCCACTCTCATTTATTATGGAAATTTGGGTCTTAAACTTGGCAACATTGGGAATAAAGATGTGGAGTTCTCAAGTCTGCTTCTTTTTGAAGACAAGGCGTTGACCAAATTTGGGGGCCCTGAGAATAGTGGGGTACTATAACAATCTGGATTACCTGGATTCGCCAAGAATTTCCTGAATGGATGGCTCTGTCTTGGACATCCTAAACCTTGACAGATATCAGCAGTGTAGGAACTGAGGTTAAGTTTAGAAGACTTAATATTTCTTAAGTCCTGAGACAGAAGGTTTCATGGTCAAATGATGGACGGTTTTCCCCTGGAAAGGTACCAGAGGAAGAGGAGAAAAATCTGGGATCATTGTGGGAAAGAACACTATGTATCTGGAATGCATCTTTGGAAAATTTTGCCTGGGTGCCTTTCAGGTCAATGGAAATTTCAGAAATTATTGGGTGTTTCAAAAACATAAATTGGAGACACTTCTCCCGCCTTCTTTTGATACAATCAACTTGGCTGTAAGCATTCACATATCTGAAAAAGAACCGTATCTAAAGGACAATAAAAAGCACATTAATTTTGTCATTTTAGATTGTTTTAGCATGCTGTTCAATACTGTAACAGAGAGAGAGAAACACACACAGTAAGGGAGATACAGACAGACAGAGATACAAAATGATCAGATTTGGTAGATAACAGTCCTGAGCAAGTCAAGAGCTGCTGGTATTCATCCAGGTTGCGGAGGGAAACACAGAAGGTGAGAGAGAGTATGAGAGATTGGGAGAGAGCGAGAGTAGGAGAGAGACAGAAAGACAGAGAAGGGGGCTCCTCTAACAGGGAGTTCCAGTGAAATTCAGGGAGAGTTATAGCAGGCTAGGCTGAAGAAGGTTTGGTACTCCTAATCTCAGAACTCAGAGTCAGCTTGAACTCATTAGCAAAGGCAGAATAAAATGAATGAACATTCAAGTCGAAACAGAATACCTATTATTGGAGGGAAGAAACTGCTGAAGGCATAATCCTCAAGTGACAAATAATTCAGCGAATGTGGTGTTGGACCTCATCCTTGGAATAAACACAGACCTTAAGGGGTGTCTCACAGTTTGGTCAATCCCAGAGAATGATCACTGTGGATTCCAACTCATCAAATCCTGGGCATGGTGAGAGGTCACAGAGAGAAATCTCCCATGGCTTTCTCGGTAATAGTGTTGGCCTTTATTGTACATTGAAGTGGAATGGACAAAATGGAAGCTGAACACAGGGCAATTGAAAACCTACCTATGAAATTCCAGGAACCAGGTATTTCAGACTGTGTGGGAGAGCATGAGTTGGGGAGAGAGGAGAAGAGATGAAGATGGTCAGAAAAATAGCAAAGAGCAGATAGATGATAGGAACTTGAAGATGAGGAGAGGGAGAAAGAGATAGAGAGACAGAGTGAGAGGAGATAGAGACCAGAGAGAGAGAGAGAGAGAGAGAGAGAGAGAGAGAGAGAGAGAGAGAGAGAGAAAGAGAGACAGAGACAGAGACAGAGAGAGAAACTAAGGGAGCATAATTGGGTCAGGATCTGTCTTTTAACCGGGTCTTTTAAAGTGCCCTGCAGACTTAGTAACCCTGAAAGCTAGACTAAACAGAGCTCTGCCTGAGTGAGTGCATCATGCCAGGTGCCTTGGACAGGCCAGCCTGATGACTTCACCTTTCATTCCTACTTTCGCTGAATGCTGATTGTTGGGTTGTTAGGAATGGTTATTTAGGGAATAAGGATATCGAGTTCTCTAGATTGCATCCTGCTGAATTAGGGCATTGTCCAACATTGGGGACCTAAGAATGTTGTGGTACTACCACATCCTGGACTATCTGTTTGTTCCTTTCTTAGACAGGCCAGGTAGCACTCACTTGGGTCTCCTTGACCTCAATGGAGGAGATGAAGTTTAGTTTAGAAATGACACTGGGCCTTGATGTGTCAGAGCCAGCCGCCAAACTCGGATCAAGAACAAAGATCACTGGTATCAGATGACTCTAAGCAATGACAACAAATGGAACCTGAAACATCCCCTGGCCTACCCGGGCCAATTGATGGATAGAGAATTGCCACGGGACCACCTCTGCTTGTCAGATCCCGAAGCAGAAATCAGATCCTGGCTGGTCAGATGGAGGCAGAACTGCCTCTTGTCTTTTGCATGTCAGAGCCCATGCCAGATCTTGGATGCAGAGAAAGCAGATAGATTCAGAATTTCCACTGGGCCTCAATGTGTTGGAAATGCCTCTGAACTTGCATGTTGGGACAGCAGATTGAGGCAGAAATGCAACTGGGCTTTGGCATGTCAGAGTCCATCATAGAACTGGGTTCAGGAAAGGAAGATGGATGCAGAACTGCCACTGGGCCTCGTAGTGTTCAATCCTGGAACCGAACTTCGATCTGGGCGGGCAGGTGAAAGGAGAAAAGCAATGATGCTTTTCGGGTTGGAACCTGCCAAATAACTCGGATGCAGGGATGGCAGATGGATGCAGAACTGCCACTGTTCCTCAATGTGTCTTATACTGCCTCTGAACTGAGATTCTGGGCCACCTTTTGGATGTGGAACTACCCCTGGGCCTCGGTGTATTGGAGCCTGCTGCCGAATTGGGATTAGACGCTATGATCACTGGTGTCAGATGACTCTAATCAGTGGTTATGAATGGAATGGAAACTGTCCGTGGTCTACCTGGGCCAGTAGATGGACACAGACCTGTCACTGGGACTCGTCATTTTGGAGCTCATTGACGAACTCTGATCCTGGGCTAGCAGATGGTGGCAGAACTACCACTTGGCCTCAGCTTGTTGGAGCCCGCCACCGAACTTGGTTCCATAGCACAGATCACTGGTGTCAGATGACTCTAAGCAGTGATGACCAATGGAACCAGAAACAGCTGATGACCCCCATTGCCCTGCAGATGACCACAGAACTGCCACTGGGCCTTCCTCAGTAGGATCTAACTGCCAAACCTGGATCTTGTGCACAGATCATTGTTGTTAGATGATTCTAAGCAATGAAGACCAATGGAACCAGAAACAGCCCCTGACCTCCATGAGCCTGCAGATGGACCTGGACCCCCAATGGGCCTCAGCATGTCATATACAGCCGCCAAACTCAGATCCTGGACCAGCATATGGATGCAGAACTGCCACTGTGCCTTAGCGTTTCTGAGCCCGCAGCTGAACTCGGATCAGGAGCAAAGATCACTGGTGTCAGATGACTCTAAGCAGTGATGATTAATGGAACCAGAAACATCACCTGGCCTACCTGGTCCAGCAGATGAACAAAGAATTTCCACTGGGCATCGGTGTCTAGGGTTGCTGTTAGAACTGGATCCATTGCACAAATCATGGGTGTTAGATGACTATAAGCAATGACGAAAAACAGAACCAAAAAAAAAACCCTGACCTCCAAGGGTCTGCAGATGGACACTGGACTCCCACTGGGCCTCGGCGTGTCGTATACCACGGCCAAACTCAGATCCTTGGCCAACATATGGACTCAGAAATGCCACTTGACCTCTCAACATATAGGAGCTCGCCCCAGAACTCAGATACAGATCACAGATCACTGTTGTCTGAAGACTCTAAATAGTGACGATGAATGGGAACAGAAACAGCCCCTGGACACCCTGTGCAGGCAGAGTGATGCAGAACTGCCCCTGGGCATCGATGTGTAGGTGCTTGCCCCTGAACTCGGTTCCAGAGCACAGATCCCTGGTGTCAGATGACTCTAAGCAGAAATGTTGAATGGAACCAGAAACATCACCTGACCTACCTGAGCCAGCGGATGAACAAAGAACTGTCATTGGGCATCCGTGTTTAGGATCTCGTTTCCAAAACTGGATCCAGTGCACAAATTCCTGATGTCAGATGTCTCTCAGCAGTGAGTACAAATGGAAGCAGAAACAACCCATGACCGCCATAGGCCTACAGATGGACACTGGACCCCCACTCGGCCTCAGGGTGTTATATACTCCCACCAAACTCAGATCCTGTGCCAGCATATGTATGCAAAACTGCCAATGGGCCTCAGAGTGTCCAAGGCCTCCACCGAACTTGGATCAGGAGGAAAGATCACTGATGTTAGATGACTCTAAGAAATTATGATGAATGGAAACAGAAACAGCCCATGACCTCCATGGGCCTTCAGATTGACCCGGAACTGCCACTGGGACTTGGCATTTTGGAAAGGCTGCTGATGAACTCGGATCCTGGGCCACCACATGGATTCAGAACTGCCACTGGGCATTGGAGTATCCGAGCCCACAGCCGAACTTGGATAAGGAGCAAAGATCTCTGGTGTCAGTTGATTCTAAGCAGTGACAACGAATGGAACAGGAAGCAGAACCTGCATTACCTGAGCCAGCAGATGGACACAGAACTGCCACTGGGATTTGGAGCTCACTGACAAACTCTGATCCTGGGCTGGCAGATGGAGGCAGAACTATCACTTTGCTTTGGCATGTTGGAGCCCACCGCCGAACTTGGATGCATAGTACTGATCACTGGTGTCAGATGACTAAGTAGTAACGACCAATGGAACCAGAAACAGCCACTGATCTCCATGGGCCTTCAGATGGACACAGAACTGCCATTGCACTTTGCCGTGTCCTATACTGCTCCCAAACATGGATCCTGGCCTGGATGGTGAAGGCAGAATTACCACTTGGCTTTGGCGTGTAGTAGCCCAATGCAGAACTCAGGTCCAGGGTTGGCAGATGGATGCAGAACTGACACTGGGCCTTGGCATGGCAAAGCCTGCCACTGAACTCGGATTCTGGGACCTCAGATGAAACCATAACTGCCACTGGGATTCTGTGTTTAGGAGCTCGGCCTGGCATTCGGATCCATAGCACAGATCACTGTTGTCAGATGACTGCATTCTGTGACGATGAATGGAACTGCAAAAAAAACCTGGCTTGCCTGGGCTGGCTGATGGACACTGAACTGCCACTGGGCCTTGGAATTTTGGAGCCTGTTGCTGAACTCAGATCCTGCACTGGCAGATGGACAGAGAACTGCCACTGGGCCTTGACATGTGGGAGATGGCCATCGAACTCAGATCAGGTACATAGATCACCGGTTTCAGAAGACTCTAAGCAGTGATGATGAATGGAACCAGAAACAGACCTTGGCCTACCTGGGCCAGCGGATGGACACAGAATTGCCACTGTGTCTTGGCATTGCAGAACCATTTGCCAAACTCAGCTCCTGGGCTAGCAGATAACCACACAGCTGCCACTGGGCCTGGACATGTCAGAACTCATTGCAGAAATCTTATCCAGTGCATAGGTCACTGGTGTCAGATGACTCTAAGCAGTGAAGACACATGGAAGTCAAAACAACCCATAACTCCCTGGTATGGCAGATGGACACAAAACGGCCACCAGGCTTGGCATTTCAGAGGCTGTTGCAGAACTCGGATCCTGAGCTGGCAGATCGACACAGAACTGCCACAGGGCCTTGGTGTGTCATAGAATACCATCGAACTTGGATCATGCGCTCAGATCACAGGTGTCAGATGAATCTAAGCACTAACGATGAATGGAACTGGAAACACAACCTGGCTTACCTGGGCCAGCAGAGGACACAGAACTGCCATGGGACTTGGCATAAAGGAACCATCGCAGAACTTGGATGTGGCACACAGATCACTGGTGTCAGAGTACTTTAAGCAGTGATGACTAAGGGAACCAGAACATCGCCTGGCCCACTTGGCCAGCGGATTGACACAGAATTGTCACTGTGCCAAAATATTTTAGAACCTGTTGCCCAACTCAGATCCACTGCTGTCATAAACACAGTGAGCTGCCAATGGGTCTTGGCGTTTCTGAGCCTGCAGACAAACTCATATCAGGAGCAAAGATCAATGATGTCAGATGCCTCTAAGCAGTTACAACGAATGGAACCAGAAACATCACCTGCCCTACCTGGGCCCATAGATGAACAAAGAACTTCCACTGTAGGATCTCGTTTCCAAAACTGGATCCAGTGCACAGATCACTGGTGTTATGTCTCTCTAAGCAATGACGATGAACGGAAACAGAAACAGCCCATGACATCCATGGGCAACCAGATGGACCCAGAACTGCGACTGGGCCTCTGCGTTTTGGAGGCTGCTGACGAACTCGGATCCTGAGCTACTATATGGATTCAGACCTGCCACAAGCATTGTCATGTCTGAGCCCGGAGCCGATCTTTGATCAGGAGCAATGATCACTGGCATCAGATGACTCTAACCAGTGACGTCGAATGGAACCAGAAACATTGCCTGGCCAACACAGAAATGCCAATGGGCCTTGGTATTCCATAGCCTATTGCTGAACTCGGATCTTGGGCTGGCAGATGGACACAGAACTTCCACTGGGCCTCGGCTTGTTGGAGAATGCCATCAAACTCAGATCAGGTGCACAAATCATTGGTGTCAAATGACTCTAAGCAGTGACGATGAATGTAACCAGAAACATAACCTTGCACACCTGCGCCAGCGGATGGACACAGAACTGCCACTGTGCCTCGGTGTTTTAGAACCCGTTTCTGAACTAAGATCCTGTGCTGGCAGATAAACACAGAACTGCCACTGGGCCTTGGCCTTTCCAAGCCCTCAGCCGAACTCCTATCAGGAGCAAAGATCAATGGTGTCAGATGACTCTAAGCAGTGACAACAAATGCAACCAAAAATATTACCAGGCCTACCTGGGACAGCGGATGAACAAAGAACTGCCACTGGGTGTCTGTGTAGGATCTCGCTTCTGAAACTGGATCCAGTGCACAGATCACTGGTGTTAGATGACTCTAAGCAATGACAATGAATAGAACCAGAAACATCGCCTGGCCTATCTGGTCCAGCAAAAGGACACAGAATTGCCACTGGTTCTCGGTGTGTCAGATCCCAGAGTAGAACTTGCTGTCTGTCGATCCTGGGCCACCATATGGATGCAAAAATGCCACTGGGCTTCGGCATTTCAGAGCCCATTGCCGAACAACATTGAACAGTTTTTCCATGGTAACAGTAGCAGCTAGATTCCCTTAAACATAAGATGCAATTCCCATGGAGGGGGCTGAAGGATGCTCAGTACCCAAAATCTCAGAAGACAGAGTCAGCCTTAACACATCAACAATTGTGGAACAAATAGTGCCCGAACCAATTAGATGATGCAGGGGTCAGAAAAGTGGAGCAAAGAAACTCCCAAAGTTGTGAATCTGATACACACAGGTGATTCAGCAAATGTCGTGTTAGATCTCTTCCTGGTTTTTCACCCTGACCTCATGGGGTATTTCAATGTTTGATCAATATCAGAAAAAGGTCGATGCAATGTATCGCTCAACAGACCCTGGGTAAGGAGAGAGTTCACAGAGAGAGAGAGAGCCTCTATGGCTTTCACAGCACCAGAGATGGTCATTTGTTTACGTGGAAAGGGAAAGCACTGTATGGAGAGGGAACCCTGAGCAATGGACCATGAATCTTATAATGTCCATGAACTTTATTTTTTCTGACATGGTTGGAGAGGGTGAGGGGGGAGACAGGAGAAGAGATGAAGTGCGTCAGAGAAAGAAAACAGAGAGAAGAAAGCAGAGACTAATTGGAAGATTACAGTGAGAATAATAAATCAGTTGTGGGAAGAGATCTGTCATTTGCAGTGTCCTATTACCCTGCATGCAGACTTATTACCCATGGAACCCTGGACTGAACAGAGATCTTGCTGAGTGAGTGCAGAGTTACAAATATCATGGGCAGGTATACAGATGCCAGGACCTACATTCCCACCTTAATTTATTTTGGAAATTTGGGGTCTTAGACATGGCCACATTGGGATAACAATGTCGAGTACTCAAGACTACTTCTTTGTGATGAAATGGCATTGACCAACTTTCAGGGCCCTGGGAATAGTGGGGTACTACCACATACTGGAGTCCCTGGTTGCTCCAAGAATTTCCAGAATGTGTGTCACTGTCTTGGGATGTCAGCACTTTAGGAGATGAGGTTAAGTTTAGAAAACAAAATTTTCTTATGTCCTGGTAACAGAGGGTTGCATGGTTAGATGAAGGTGGGTTTTCCCAGGGAAGTAACAGATGAGGAAGAGAGGAATCTCAGAACATTGGGAGGCTGAATACTATTTATCTGGAATGAATCTTTGAACCTTTTTGCATGGGTCCCATTCAGCTCACTGGAACTTACATGAACACTTTGGGTTTGGCAAAAACATGAATTAGAGTCACATCAGCTGCCTTTTTTGATACAAGCAACTTGACTGAAAGCATTCACATGTTTGAAAAGAAGGGTATCTATAGGAAAAAGTCACCTTAATTTTACCATTTTAGAGTGGTTTGGCATGCTCTTCAATACTCTGACAGAGAAAGAAACACACACAGAAAGAGAAACACATGCAAATAGACACACGAAAGGATAATATTTGGTAGAGAATAGTCCTGAGCAAATCCAGAACTACTGCTATTCATCCCCCTTGCAGAGGCACAGACAGAAGGCCAGAGAGAGGGTGAGAGACAGGGAGAGAGAGCAAGAGAGAGAGAGAGAGAGGCCAAGTGTGCCGGGACGTGTCTTTTAACAGGGTCCTTTAAAGCTGCTTGCAGACTTAGTAACCATGGAAGCCTGGATTGACAGAGGACTGCCTGAGTGAGTACATCAAACCAGGTGCCAAGGACAGGCCAGCTTGATGCATGCACCTTTCATTCCTACTTTCCCTGAATACTGTATGTTGGGTTTTAGAAATGACAATTTAGGGAATATGGATATAGATTTCTCAAGATTGCAAACTTCTTCAGTAGGGCGTGGACAATCATTGGGGACCTAAGAATGTTGCCATAGCACGAAATCCTGGAATATCAGTTTGTTCCTTCCTTGTATATGCCAGGTAGCACTCACTCGGGTCTCCTAGAACTCAACAAACGTCAGCAGTGTAGGATATGAAGTTAAGTTTAGAAACAAAAGTGTTTCTGAAGTCCTGGTATCAGAGAAGTAATAGGACAGATGATGCGGTAATTCGTGAAAGAGATCCCACATGATGAAGAAAGGAATCTGGGATCATAGAAAGGCTGAATTTTATTTTTCTGGAGTGCATCTTTGGACCTGTTTGCATGGGTCCCTTTCAGCACCATGGACCTTAATTTTGCCATTGTAGAGAATTTTAGTATGCTCTTCAGTACTCAGGCAGAGAGTCAGATAGACACACACACACACACACACACACACACACACACACACACACACACACACACACACACACACACACACACACAGAGAGAGAGAGAGAGAGAGAGAGAGAGAGAGAGAGAGAGCAGAACACATAAAAACAGACACAAATAGCTCAGTTTAGGTGGAGACCAGTCCAGAACAAGACAGCTTGAGGTATTCACCCAGAGATCTGAGGCAAAAACAGAGGACTAGACAGTGATAGAGACAGAGACTTTGGCTTAGGGTAGCAGTCAAACACTTTATGAAGCAGTTAGAAATATAGACTCCCATCCAGGTTGTAGAGACATATACAGAGAGACACAAACACTGAGAGACAGAGGTACACAGAGATAGAAACAGAGACAGAGACAGAGACAGTGATTGCTAGAGAGACTGATAGAGAATGATATGACAGATAGACACACAGAGAGTCCAAGGCTTAATGTAGGCTTGTATAAGTGCATTAATCATCCAGAGGCTTGCTACCAACATATTCATTGAAGAAGGAGTCTCTGCTTAATGAAATCAGTCCTGCTGCTGACATCATCTCTTGCACCCAAGTAGATGCAGTCACATGATATTTAAATCTAATCTACAAAATGGAATTTAAACCTTCCTGAAGAAGATAACCATGGAAAACTCATCTTTTTCACAGTAATGTGATTCCTTTCGTTCTCTTAGTCCATTTATGTACTTCTTAGGGTATTTGATATTGTTCCATAAAATGGCATTGAACAGTTTTTCCGTGGTAACAGTAGCAGCTAGATTCCCTCAAACTTAAGATGCACTTCCAATGGGTGTGGCTGAAGGAGGCACGGTACCCAACATCTCAGAAGACAGTGTCAGTGTATTAATTCATCTACAATTGTGGAACAAAAAATGCCCGAACCGTTGAGACAACACAGGGGTCTGAGCAGGGGAAGGTTGAAACTCTCAATTTCGCGAGTCTGACACACACAGGAATTTCAGCCATTGCTTTGGTGGACCTCTTCCTTGGGAAACACACTGCCTTCTTGGGGTGTTTCAGCATTTGGTAAGCACCAGAAAATAACTCTGCAATGACCCGAACAACTGAGCCTGGGTATGAAGAGTGTTCCCAGAGACAGAGAGCCTCCATGGCTTTTACTACTCCAGAGTTGTTCATTTGTTTACCTGGAAGGGGAAAGCTTGCTATGGAGACGGAATCCCTGAGCAATGGCACAGGAATCTTAGAATGTCCCTGAACTTTAGATTTTCTGACATGGTTGGAGAGGGTGAATGGGGGAGACAGGAGAAGAGATGAAGAGGTTCAAAGGAAGATACCAGAGCGAAGATACCAGAGAGGACTTGGAAAGTTACACAGAGAATAATGCATTAGCTGTGGGTAGGGATCTGTCTTTTAAAGGGACCTATAACCCTACCTGCAGAATTATTACCCATGGAATCCTGGACTGAACAGTGTCCTGACTGAATGAGTGCACCCTTCTGGGTTTCGTGGGCAGGACAGATGCCAAGACCTTCATTCCCACCTTCATTTATCATGGAAATTTGGGGTCTTAAACTTGGCAACATTGGGAATAACAATGTCGAGTTCTCAAGTCTGATTCTTTTTGAAAATGGCATTGACCAGAAAAACCAAAATGGCATTGACCAGCTTCAGATGCCCTGAGAATAATGGGGTACTATCACATCCTGGAGAACCTGGTTGCCTCAGGGATTTCCAGAATGTGTGGCTCTGTCTTGAGAATCCTATGCCTCTGTAGATGTCAGAAGTGGAGGAGATGAAGTTAAGTTTAGAAAACAAATTATTACTTAACTCCTTGAGACAGAGGTTTGCATGGTCATATGATGGAGGTTTTTCTAAAGAATAGGTACAAGATGAAATCTGGGATCAGAGAAGGAATGAATATTATTTATCTGGAGTGAATCTTTGGACCTCTTTGCATGGGTCACATTCAGTTCCCTGGAACTTACAGGAAAACTTTGGGTTTGCCAAAAACAAAAATTGGAGACATATTAGCAGACATTTTTGATACAAGCACCTTGGGTGAAAGCATTCACATGTTTGAAAAAGAAGTGTTTCTATAGCACATTAAAAAACACCTTTAAGATGCTATTCTACTGTGGTTATCACCCTCTTCAATACTCTGACAGATAGAGAGAGAAACACAGACAGGATCGGCATTGGTACAGTACATTCCTGAGCAATTCCAGAGCTACCTGTATTCATCCAGCTTGCTGAAGAAAAGACAGAAGGACAGAGAGAGTGTAAGATACTGGGAGAGAGGCAGAGAGATAGATAAAGAAAGAGAGAGAAAGAGAGACAATGAGAGGCTCAGTTAGAAGGCAGGTACAGTTCAATTCAGGTAGATTTATAGCAGACAATGAGGGTGAAGGGACATACACACAGAGAGAGTGACAGTGAGTGATAGAGAGTTAGAAATGAAAATTCAAACAACAGACAGAGAGAAAAACAGAAAAACCAAAAGTTAGTGTAGGCAGAGATATGTGTATACAAGGTTCACGGGTGGGTCCTATCATATTCAAGGATGATGCTGCCTCTGCCTCCTATAATCTGTCATTCTTCTGACATCATTTGGTCCACCAAAGTATCTGTGGTCCAATGATCCTTGAATCTATTCTATGATACATATTTTAAATCTTCCAGAAATAAGCTACCATGCAAAACTCAAATTTAATTCAGTAATGTGTGTCTTTTCATTTTGTTAGTCCATTAATGAACATCCTGGGGTATTTGACATTCCTCCATTGAAGCATTTGAACAGTTGTTCTAAGGTTACATTAACCTGAAGGATGCCTTAATAATAAGATGGATTTCCCATGGGCCAGGACCAAAAAGGCTTAGTACTCCGGAACTCAGAATTCAGAGTCAGCATGAAGTCTTGGGCAAGGGCAGAAGAAAATGCCTGAACATTCAAGATGACACAGAATACCTAATATTGGAGGGGAGAAACTTCTGAAATCATAATGCTGAAAGCACAAATGATTCAGCAAATGTGTTGTTGGAACTCAGCCTTGGCATACATACCAAACTAAAGGGGTTTCTCACAGTTTGGTCAGTCTGAGAAAAAGATCTCTGCAGATTCCCACTCATCCAAGCATGGCCACTGTGAGAGATCACAGAGAGAGACCCTCCATGGCTTTCTCAGCAATATTGTTGGTGTTTTGTGCACGTTGAAGGGGAAAGAACCAAATGAAAACTGAACACTGAGCAAGGGAAAACCTACCTATGAAATCCCATGAACCACGGAGATCAGACAGGTTAGGAGAGAGTGAGTGGAGAAGAGAGGAGAAGATGCGAAGAGGGTCAGAGAAATAGCAAAGAGCAGATAGCAGATAGGAAATGGAAGATGAAAGGCAGAGAGAGAGAGAGTTAGAGAATAAGAGAGCATAAGTATGTCTGCATCTGCCTTTTAACGTGGTCCATGAAAGGTGCCTGCAGACTTAGAAACATTGAAAACTGGACTGAACAGTGTACTGTCTGAGTGAGTGCATCATGCCAGGTGCCTTGGAAGGCCACCCTGATGCCTGAACCTTTCATTCCTACTTTCCCTGAATACTGAATGTTGGAGTGTTAGAAATGGCAATTTAGATAAAGGATATCTAGTTCTCAAGATTGCATCCTGCTGAAGCAGGGCATTAACCATTATTGGGGACCTGAGAATGTTGTGGTACTACCAATCCTGGAGTATCTGTCTGAAACTTCCTTGCAATGGACAGGTAGCACTCACTCGGGTCTCCAGTAATTCGCCTTATGTCATCAGTGTAGGAGATGAAGTTAGGTTTAGAAACAAAAGTGTTTCTGATGTCCTGTATCAGATTGGTGAATGGACAGATGATGGAGTGATTCTAGAAAGAGACATCACAGACGATGAAGAATGGAATTTGAGATCATAGAGAGGCTGAATATTATTTTTCTGGAGTGCATCTTTGGACCTGTTTGCATGGGTCCCATTCAGATCCCTGGAAATTAAAGGGATATTTTGGTTTTACCAATAACATAAGTTGGAGACACACCAGCTGCCTCCTTATTATAGAAGCGACTTGGCTGAAATCATTCTCATATTGAAATGGAAAGTACAGTTTTTGGAAAATAAAAAAGCACCTTAATTTTGCCATTGTAGAGAGGTTTAGCATGCTCTTCAGTGCTTAGACAGAGAGACAGATACACGCACACACACACACACACACACACACACACACACACACACACACACACACACAAACACACACACACACACACACACACACAGAGAGAGATAGATAGATAGATAGTTAGATAGAGATAGAGAGAGAGAGAGGAAACATATAAGCAGACAGATAAAAGCTCAGTTTTTGTGGAGACCAGTCCAGAATAAGTACAGTTTCAGGCATTCACCCAGGGTGCAGAGGGAAAAACAGAGGAATATATATATATATATATATATATATATATATATATATATATATATATACATATATATATATATATATATATGTATATATATATGAGAGAGAGAGGAAGAGAAAGAGAGAGGGAGAGAGAGAGACTTTGGTTTTGCAAGCAAACACATTGCAAAGCTGTTAGAAATATAGATTCCCACCCAGGCTGTAGAGACATATTTACAGAGACTCAGACAATGAGAGACAGAGATACACAGAGAAAGAGACAGGGACAGTGATGAGAGAGAGAGAGGTAGAGAATGAGAGGGAGACAGACACACAGACAGTCCAAGGCTTAGTGTAGGCTAGGAAAGTGCAGTTTTCATCCAGAGGCAGGCTCCCAACATACTCATGGAGAAAGCTGTCTCTGCCTTATGAACTCTGTCCTACTGCTGACATCATTTCATGAAACCAACAATCTGCAGTATAATGATAATTCAATCTAATCTAAGAAATGGAATTTAAACTTTCCTTGAATAAGCTAACCATGGAAATCTCAACTTTTTTTTACAATAATGTGATTCATTCATTTTCTTAGTTCACTTATACACTTCTTAGAGTATTTGACTTTGCTCCACTAAATGGCATTGAACAGTTTTTCCATGGTAACAGAAGCAGATAGTTTCCCATAAACATAAGATGTAATTCCAATGGGGGTGGCTGAAGGAGGCTCTGTACTCAACATCTCAGAAGACGGTGTCAGCCTTAACTAATCGACAATTTTGGAACAATACATGCCTGAAACTTTGAGACGACAGAGGAGTCCGAACAGTGGAGAGAAGAAACTCCCAAAGTCGTAAGAGAAGAAACTCCCAAACCCATAGGTGATTCAGCAAATGTGGTGGTGGAACTCATCTTGGGAAACACATTGTCCTCATGGGGTGTTTCAGCATTTGGTCAGCTCCAGAACATATCTCTGCAATGTCCCACTCTACTGAGCCTGGGTATGAAGAGAGTTCACACAGAGCGAGCCTCCATTGCATTCACAGCTCCATAGTTGGTCATTTGTTTACCTGGAATGGGAAAGCTCGCTATGAAGAAGGAATCCTGAGCAATGCTACAGGAATCTTAGAATGTCCATGAACTTTAGATTTTCTGACATGGATGGAGAGGGTGAGTGTGGGAGACAGGAGAACAGATGAAGAGGGTCAGAGGAAGATACCAGAGAGAAGATAGCAGAGAGGCATTGGAAAGTGACAGTGAGACTAATGCATTAATGTGGGTACATATCTGACTTTTAAAGGGTCCTATACCACTGCCTGCAAACTTATTAACCATGGAACCCTGGACTGTATAGAGTACTTACTGAGTGAGTGTACCCTTCCAGGTTTCATGGGCAGGACAGATGCCAGTACCATCATTCCCACATTCATTTATTATGGAAACTTGGGGTCTTAAACTAGGCAACTTTGGGAATAATGATGTCGAGTTTGCAAGACTGCTTCTTTTTGATGAAATGTCATTGAACATATTTGGGGACACTGAGAATATTGGGGTACTAACACTGCCTGGAGTTTCTGTTGCTCCATGTATTTCCAGAATGTTTGGCTCAGTCTTGGGCGTCCTAGGGCTTGACAGATGTATGAGATGAAGTTAAATTTAGAAGACAAAATATTTCTTAAGTCCAGGTGACAGAGGGTTGCATGGTTAAATGATGTAGGGTTTTCCTAGGGAATGGTACGAGATGAAGTGGAGAGGAACCTGAGATCATTGTGGGAATGGATACTAGTTATCTGGAATGAATCTTTGGACCTTTTTGCATGGGTGCCATTTAGCTCACTGGAACTTGCAAGAAAACATTGGGTGTGCCTAAAACGTAAATTGGAGACACATTACCTTCCTTCTTTGATACAAACAACTTGGCTGAAAGCATTCACATGTTTAAAAAAGAAGGGAATCTTTAGGACAATAAAAAGGTCCTTAATTTTGCCATTTTAGAGTGGTTTAGTATGCTGTTCAAAACTCTAACAGAGAGAGAGAAACACACACATCAAGGGAGACACATAAACCCAGAGATACAAAAGTTTTAGACATGGTATGTAACAGTCTTGAGCAAGTCCAGAGCTGCTGGTATTCATCCAGGATGCAGATGGAGAGACAGAAAGCCAGAGAAAGAGTGAGAGATTGGGATTGGGAGAGAGTGAGATCAAGAGAGATACAGAGAGACAGAGAGGGGGGCACAGCTAGCAGGCAGTTCCAGTGCAATTCAGGTAGAGGTATAGCTGGCAGCCCACCAGTGTGAAGGGACATACACAGAGAGACAGTGACAGAGAGTGATAGAGAATTAGATTTGAAAATTCAAATATACAGACAGAGATACACACAGACAAACCAAAGCTTATTGTAGGCTGAGATATGTGAATACCACGTCCAAGGGTGGGTCCTCTCATACTCAAACACTGTTCTGTCTCTGCCCCATGAACTCTGCTGCTTCTTACATCATTTAATGCAACCAAGTACCTGGTTTCCAATGATCCTTCAATCTAATCTAAGATATGGAATTTAAACCTTCCTGGAAGAAGCTAAAACTCAAATTTCCATCAATAATGTGTGTCTTTCAATTTTCTTATTCCATTAATGCACAACCTGGGGAATATTCCTTAAGGAAATTCATCCTTAAAAGCATTTGAACAGTTTTTCTTAGGTAACAGTAACCGGATGTATGCCTCAATCATAAGATGTATTTCCCATGGGTTAGGCCGAAGAAGTCTTTGTACTCCTAATCTCAGAACTCAGAGTCAGCTTGAACTCATGGGCAAAGGCAGAACAAAATGAATGAACATTTAAGTCGACCCAGAATACCTATTATTGCAGGGAAGAAACTGCCGAAGGCATAATCCTGATAACACCAATGATTCAGTGAATGTGGTGTTGAACCTCATCCTTGGCATAAACACCGACCTGAAGGGGTGTCTCACAGTTTGTTCAGTCCAAGAGAATGATCTCTGCGGATTCCCAATTATTAAACCATGTGCATGGTGAGAGAGGCCCTCCATGGTTTTCTCAGCCATTGTGTTGGTCTTTTGTATACATTGAAGGGGAAAGTACAAAATGGAAATGGAACACTGAGAAATGGAAAATCTACCTATTAAGGTACTTGATTTTAGATTTCAGACAGGTTGGGATAGGGTGAGTTGGTTAGAGAGGAGGAAAGATGAAGAGTGTCAGAGACATAGCAAAGAGCAAATAGCAGATAGGAACTGAAAGGTGACAGAGAGAGGGAGACAGAGAGAAAGGAGAGAAGAGAGAGAGAGAGAGAGAGAGAGAGAGAGAGAGAGAGAGAGAGAGAGAGAGACTTAGAGAACATAAGTGAGTCGGGCTCTGTCTTTTACCTGGGTGTTTTAATGCGGCCTGCAGACTTTGTAACCCTGAAAGCTGGACTGAACAGACTACTGCCTGAGGGAGTGTATCATGCCAGGTGCCTTGTACAGTCCAGCCTGATGCCTGCACATTTCATTCTTACATTCACTGAATACTTATTGTTGGGGCATTTAAAATGGCAATTTAGCGAATAAGGATATCAAGTTCTCTAGATTGAATTCTGCTGAAGAGTGCATTGGGGACCTGAGAATGTTGTGGTACCAGCACATGCTGGAGTATCTGTTTGTTCCTTCCTTTGACCACCCAGGTAGATCTCACTTGGGTCTCCTAGAACTCAACAGATGACAGCAGTGTAGACAAAAGGTTTGGGCATTTCCAAGCAACTGGAACTGTTAACCAACATGAGGGAATCTAATCTCACTAACTATAGCTCGTAAAGGATATGTGCATGTCTATTATTAGTAGATTTAATCTTCCATAAGAAGGAAAACCATATTGTGTATTCTATAATAGTTCTATACCCCACATTTTAATTGCATTGTTTCGTGTTGTAGTGACTAGTTTATTCAGTTCTTTGGATATTTTAGAAACTGGATAGATGTGGGGATGGTGAAGATATTTTTCACAGTCTGTGAGCTACTGTCTTGTCTTGTTGACTGTGTATTTGGCTTACAGAATCTTCTCAGTTTCAGGAGGCCCCATTACTGAAACGTCAATCTGAGAGTCTGTGCTAATGTTATGTTCAGTAAGTGGTCTGTTGTACAAATTAATTAATAGCTACAGGCTCTAACCTGGGCTGCATAGACAGAGACAGAGACAAAGAGACAGCGACAGTGAGAGACATACACATACAGACTGAGACAAAGAGACAGAGACAGACAAAGACAGACAGACCAAGGCTCAGTTCAGGTGGAGACAAGTCCAGACCAGGTACAGCTTCAGGTTTTCACCTAGGCTTCAGAGATAAAACAGAGAGAAAGTGATATTAAGAGACAGTGAGAGAAATTGTGATACAGAGTCAGAGAAAAAGAGAAAGAGACAGACAGAGAGAGAAACAGACAAAGACTCAGTATTGACCAAGAGTAGTACTGGAGTATCACATGCAGACAGAGACAGAGACAAAGACAGAAACAAAGACTCAGTGTAGTAGGCAAGCGAAGTGAGAGCAGGTAGAGTTGCAGGATCACACTCAGGCTGCAGAGATGAGAGACAAAGAAACACAAGATAGAGACAGTGAGAGATAGAGAGAGAGTGAGAGAGACAGACAGAAAGACAGACCAAGGATCATTGTAGGGTGAGACCAGTGCATACCAGGTACAGCTCTCAAGGCTCCCACCCCACTCATGGAGGACAAGGTCTTTGCCCTAATGAACTCTGTCCTGATGGGGATGTCATCTCCTGCAACCAAGTAGCTGTCGTCCAATTACACAATTATACATTAAGTGGAATTTAAACCTTGCTTGAGGAAGCTAACAATGGAAAACTCATATATTGTTGGGTAAATGTGAGTCTTTTCAGTTTCTTTGTCCATTTTTTACTTTGCAAGGAAGGTGACGTTCATCCACAAAAGTCTTTGAACATTTTTTCAAAGGTAACAGTAACCAGAAGGATCCTTTAAACAAAAGATGTAGTTCCCATGAGCGAGGACGAAGGAACCTAGATAGTAACATTCTCAAAACTCGGAGTCAGGCTGAATTCACAGCCCAGGGCAGAAAGAAATTTCCTGAAAAGTCACAGAAAAATAGGTGTCTGAAAAGCAGTAGGAAGAATGTGCCGAAGGCTTAAAGCTGAATGTGGTGTTGGACCTCATTCTTGGGAAACATACCTACCTGTGGTATTTAACCAGTTGGTTGGTCTGAGAAAAAGATCTCTGAGGTATCCTGCTCCAAGGAGCATGTGTGGGCAGATAGCTCACTGAGAGAGCCTCCCTGGTTTTCACTGCTCCAGTGATGGTCTTTGGTTTATGTGGAAGAGAAAAGATTGCTATGGAGATGGAACCCTGAGCAATGGAACAAATCACAGAGTCCATCAACCATAGTATTTCTGAAAGGGTGGTAGAGGGAGAGTGGGGGAGACAGGAGAAGAGATGAAGAAGGTAAGAGCAAGGGCAGAGAGAAGAGAGCAGCAAGGAAGAGGAAGATAAGAAAGAGCAAAAGAGAAGAGAATAAGTGAGCATGTGTTAGTCAGCATCTGTCTTTAAAGGTGAACTTTAAACCTGCCTGCAGGTAACCTTGGGCTGACAAGAGTAACATGTAACCCATGTAACCTTGGGCTGACAAGAATAACACCTGAGTGCATCCTGCCAGATAACCTGGGTAGGCCAGCCTGATGCCAGGACCTCATCCCCACCTTCACTGACTATTAAAGTTGGGGTGTTAGACTTGGAAGTGTGGGGAATTAAGATGTTGAGTTCTCGTGACTGCTTCCTGCTGATATAGGGGGTATTAGCCATTTGGGGGGACTAAAGAATGTTGGGGTACTACCAATTCCTGTAGTATCTGGTTGCTCCCCCACTATACAGACTGTGTGGCACATTCTGGTGCTTCTTTGACCTTGCCAGATTTCAGCAGTATAGGTGATGAGGTTAAGTTTAGTAACAAAAATCTTTCTGAAGTCCTGTTATCAGAGTAGAGGATGGTCAGATGAGAGAGGGTTTCCTGAGGAAGAGGTTCCAGATGAGGAGGGAGTTGTGGTCAACGAAGTGGCTGGATACAATTTATCTGGAGTGAATCTTTGAAACTGTCTGAATTGGAAGGTTTCAGCTCTCTGGAATTTACACGAATTCTTTGCGTTTCAAAAAACTTAAATTTGAGAAACATCAGCAGCCTCTTCATGGTAGAAGTGATTTGGATGAAAGCAATCACACTTTGGCAAACAAAGGATACTTTTAGGACAATAAAAAAGCACTTTAATTTTTCTATCACAGTATTGTTTAGCATGCTGTTTAGTACTCTGACACAGAGACACACACACACACACACACACATGGAGACATACAAACAGGAAGACAAAGGCTCAATTTTTGTGGAGAACAGTCCAGAGAAGGTACAGCTGCAGGTTTTCACCCAGGCTGCAGACACAAATAAAGAGCGACAGAGAGACTGAGAGACAGGGAATGAAAATGAGATACAGACACAGACAGAGACAGAGACAGACAGAGCAATGCTCAGTGGAGGCCCAGAGAAGTACTGGAATATCACATGCAGAGAGAGACAGAGAAAGAAACAGAGAGACAGAGTACGAAAGAAAGAGAGAGATTGAGAAATGAGAGAGAGAGAGAGAGGCTCAGTGTAACAGGCAACCTCAGGAAAAAGCAGTTTGAGTTGCAGAATCCCACCCAGGCTGCAGAGACAAAGACAGATACACAGAGAAATGGAGAGACAGAGATACACAGAGAAAGAGACAGTGAATAATAGAGACTGAGAGACCGAAAAGACAGACAAACAGACATACAGACACACAGGCAGTCCGAGGCTCAGTGGAGGGTGAGACAAGTGCAGACCAGGTACAGCTGCAGGATTCTACCATACTCATGGAGGATGTCATCTCTGCCTAATGAACTCTGTCCTGCTGCTGAAATCAACTCGTGCAACCAAGTAGCTGCAGTCCAATGATCCCCCTGTCTCATCTAAGAAATGGAATTTAAACCTTCCTGGAGGAAGCTAACCATGAAAAACTCAACTTTTGTTTGGTAATATGTGAGTCTCTGCAATTTCTTAGTACTTTATTGTACTTATTATAGAATGTGACATCCATACACAAAAGTATTTGAATAGTTTTCCACGGTAATTGTTACCGGAAGGATCCTTTAAAACTAATGTGTATTTCCCATTGGCAAGGAAGAAGGAAACTAGGTACAGACATCTCAAAACTTGGAGTCAGCTGGAATTCACATTCAAGGGCATAACAAAAAATCCCCGAATAGTCAACATGACACAGCTGTTTGAAAGCGATGGGAAGAGACTGCTAAAGGCTTAAAGCTGAAAAACCCAGGTGAGTCACCAAGTGTCATGGTGGACCTCATCCTTGGGAAACATACTGACCTGACATCTAACAGGCTGATTGTTCTGAGAAAAAACATCTCTGCAGTTTCTGGCTCACATGACTGTGGTCAGGCAGAGACTTCACAGAGAGAGCCTCTGTGGTTTTCACTGCTCCACTGTTGGTCTATTGTTTATGTGGAATGGGAGAGCTCAATATGGAGATGGAACCCTGAGCAATGAAACAGGAACCATAGAAAGTACATGAACCACAGAATTTCTGACAGAGAGGGAAAGCGAGAGTCAGGGAGACAGGAGAAGAGACTAAGATGGTAAGAGGAAAAGCAGACAGCAGAGAGCAGATTGGAAGAGGAAGGAAAGAGAGAGAGAGAGAGATTAAGAGAGCTTGAGTGGGTTGAGTCCATCTTTAAAAGTGATCCTTTAAACCTGCCTCCACACTTAGTATCCACAGAATCCTGGGATGAGGAGAGTATCACCTGAGACCTCCTGCCAGGTGACCAAGGTAGGCCAGCCTGATCCCAGGACTTTCATTCCCTACTACATTGATTATTGAAACTTGGGGTTTTAGACATGGCACTTTTGCAATAACGATGTTGCATTCTCAAGACCCCTTCCTCCTGATGTAGGGACCATTGGCCATCTTTGGGAGACAAGAGAATATTGGGGTACAACTATTTCCTGAAATATCTGGTTAGGCTGGGCCAGTACAGGCTGTGTGGCACTCTATGTGACCTCATAGATCTCCCCAGGTGTCAGCAGTATAGGAGATGAGGTTAAGATTAGTAAAAGAAAAAACAATGTTTCTGCTGTCCTGTTATAAGAGAGGAGGGTAGACCGATGTGGGAAGGGGTCCCAAGGAAGAGGTTCCAGATGAAGAGGAAGGGAGTCTGGGTCCACAGAGAGACTGAAAACTATTTGATTGCAGTGAATCTTTGAAACTGTATGCGTTGGTAGGAATCAGCTTCCTGGAAGTTACATGAATGCTTTGGGTTTGTGAAAAACATAAATTTGAGACACATCAGGAGCCTTTTTTGTAGTAGAAGTGACTTGGCTGACAGCATTCACATTTTGGAAAGCAAAGGATATCTTTAGGACAATAAAAAGCACCTTAATTTTGTCATCATAGTGTAGTTTAGCCTGATGTTCAGTACTCTGAAACAGAGATATTCACACAGAGAGAGAGACATAGAGACAAACATACAGACACAGAATCACATTTGTTGGAGAAGAGTTCAAAGAAGAAGCTGCAGATATTCTACCAGGCTGCAGAGGCAAAGACAGAGGGACACAGAGAGTGAGAGACAGTAAATGACTATGACATAAAGACAGAGACAGAGAAAGAAACAGACATACCAATACTTAGTGGAGGTCCAGAGCAGTACTGGAATATTACATGCAAAGAGAGACAGATACAATTAGAAAGACAGAAAGACAGAGAGATGAGAGAGAGAGAGAGAGAGAGAGAGAGAGAGAGAGAGAGAGAGAGAGAGAGAGATCAGCCTGGCACAAGGCAAAGCAGATAGAGTTGCTGAAGCACACCCAGGCTGCAGAGTCAAAGATAGAGAGACAGAAACATTGAGAGACAGAGATACATAGAGACAGAGACAGTAAGTGATAGAGAGACTGAAAAGACAGACAGGCAGACACACAGACAGACCATGGGTCAGTGTATGGTAAGACAAGTGCAGACAATGTACAGCTGCAGGCTACCACCATATTCATGGAGGATGCTGCTTCTGCCTAATGAAATATGTCCTGCTGCTGACATCATCTCGTGCAACCAAGTAGCTGAAGCCCAAAGATCCTTCAGCCTAATATAAGAAATACAATGTAAACCTTCCCGGAGGAAGCTTACCATGGAAAAATATCAATTTGTTTGGTAATGTGAGTCTTTTCATTTTCTTAGTCCATTGTTGTACTTCTTAGGGAAGATGACATTCCTCCCCCAAAGCCTTTGAACAGTTTTTCCATGGTAACAGTAAGAGAAAAGATCCCTTAAACATAAGGTATTTCCCATGGGGGAGGCCAAAAGAGGCTCAGTACCAACTATCTCAGAACGCAAAGTGAGCATATACTCATGGCCAAGGGCAGAAGAAAAAATGTGCATTCTAATTGACCCATAGGTCCAAAATGAGGAGAGAAGAAAGTGCATAAAGCCAAAACACACAGGTGATTCAGCAAATGTGTTGGTGGACCTCATCCTTGGGAAACACACCAACCTGAAGGAGTGTCTCACTGGTTGGTAAGTCAAAGAAAAATATCTTTGGGGTTTCCCACTCACCTGAGCATGGGCAAGGAGACTGGTCACAGAGAGAGAGCTTCCCTGGCCGAGTATTGGTCTTTTGTTTAAATGGAAGTGGAAAGCTCCCTATGGAGATGGAACCCTGAGCAATGGAACACTAACCTAAGAAAGTCCATGAACCGAAGAATTTTAACAGGTTGGAAGTGGGTGAGTGGGGGAGACAGAAGAAGATACGAAGAGGGTCAGAGTAAGAGCAGAGAAAAGAAAGCCGGGAGGAAGTGGAAGTTGAGAGAGAGAGAGAGAGAGAGAGAGAGAGAGAGAGAGAGAGAGAGAGAGATCAAAAGAGGGTAGGGATCTGTCTTTTAAAGGGGCACTTTAAACCTGCCTACAGACTTAGTACCCATGGAACCCTGGACTGAACAGATTAATTCATGAGTAAGTCCATCCTGCCAGTTGACTTGGGCAGGCCAGCCTGAGGGAGGTACCTTTCATTCCCACCTTCACTGATAATTGAAAGTTGGGATGTTAGACTTGGCGACTTAGGGAATAATGATATCAAGTTCTCAAGACTGCTTCCTGCTGATGTAGGGGTACTTATCATCTTTTGGGACCCAAGAATTTGGGGGTACTACCGCATCCTGGAGTAGCTGGTTTCTCCACTCCATTCCAGGATGTGTGGCACTCACTGGGTCCTCCTAGACATCAATAGATGGCAGCAGTGTAGGACATGAGGTTAAGTTTAGAAAAAAATGTTTCTTAAATCCTGGTAATAGAGGGGAGTATGGTTAGATGAGGGAGCATTTCCCCGAGGGAGAGATCCCAGAGGAGGAGGAAAAGAATGAGGGACCATGGAGAGGCTGAATGCTATTTATCTGGAGTGATTCTTTGGATATGTTTGCATGGGTCCCATTCACCTCCCAGGAACATACACGAATCCTTTGGGTTTGAGAAAAATATAAATTTGTGATACACCAACTGCCTCTTTATTATAGTAGCGACTTGGCTGAAAGCGTTCATATTTTGGAAAGTGAAGGGTATTTTTAGTACAATAAAAAGCACTTTAATTTTGCCATTGTAGAGTGTTTTAGCATACTCTTAAGTACTCTGCCAGGGAGACATACTCACACACACACACACACACACACACACACACACACACACACACAGAGAGAGAGAGAGAGAGAGAGAGAGAGAGAGAGAGAGAGATTGACAGACTAAGGCTCAGTTTGGTGGAGAGCAGTCCAGAGCAAGTACAGCTGCATGTTTTCCCCCAGGTTGGAGCAGCAAAGACAGAGGGCCAGATACTGAGGGAGAGAGGGAGAGAAGGAGAGAGAGAGACAGAGAGAGAGACAGAGAGAGAGACACTAAGTTTCATTGTAGCAGGCAGGCCCTGTGAAAAGCAAGTAGAGTTGTAGACTCCCACCCAGGGTGTAGAGACATATACAAAGAGACAGAGACAGTGAGAGACAGAGATACATAGAGACAGAGTCAGTGAGTGATTGAGAGATTGAGAGAAACTGAAAAGACAAAGAGACACACAGACAGACCAAGGCTCAGTGTAGCCTGAGACAATTGCAGACCTGATGGGGGAAGTTCTTCTGTGAATGTTTCTCTTATTGGATGATAAATAAAGTACTCTTTGGCCAATGAGGCAGCAAGTTAGGCAGGACTAACAGTCAATGAAGTTTCTGTGAATTGTAGTAAAGAAGTGGTGATATGGGCAGGAAGTGACATAGTAGGGAGACTCATATATAAACAAGGCAAGAAGGAAGTGGGCCACTTCTCTCTTCCTCCAGAGTTACCGTGGGAGCCAGGGAAGACAGGAAGCTTGTCGCTGGTATCTAAAAAGAAAAGTCTTATAAAATATATAGATTTATGATAATTAAGACTGAGCTAGCAGGTGAGAAACTCTAGTCATTGGCCAAGCAGCATTTGTACCTATTATACGTCTCTGTATATTATATTGGCCACCCATGTGGCCAGCAGAATTCAAGCAGGTGGCTGAAAGATTTATCATAACAGAATAGTGTCAGTGAGCTGGATGACCCCATGCCACAAGGTTCCCAGAGGAAAGGAAAACCTGCCACCAATGCAGGCCCCGACGTGCCTCTGAGAAACATCGGAGCAGGTTCCATATGCTTGCACTGTACCTGGGCTCTTGGGGGTTGGACTTGGCACTACTGATATGGAATGCAGCCCCACAGAGGCTAGAGCAGTTGCTTTTAGGGAGATTTCCTGACTCAGCAAAAGTAGAAAAAACTCCCGAACACTTTTTAATTAGCCTCACTGCCTCAGTCGGCAGAGCATGAGACTTTTGATGTGGGTTTGTTCCCGACACACCTGGCAGTGGCAGTTACCACATCTCCTAGCTGCTGGCATGCTCCTTGGAAGACAGTGGCTAAGAATGCCGCCACATTAATTTTGGTGATATCGTTTAACATTTAAAAACCTGGTGGCCAGAAAAAGGTAAATATTTACAGTAAAGACTGATGCAGATAAAGAAAAGCCTCTAAAGGTTTACACTGTGTTTAAAAATATATGCAGATTTGTGAGAGAAAAAATAACAGGAGGAAATAGAGTTATTGGGTGTGGTGGCACATACCTTTAATCTCAGCACTCCAAAAGCACATGCAGGTGGATTTCCACAGAGATATCCTGTCTCAGGAAAAAAAGAGACAAAAGGAAGTAAAAATTGAATAACAGAAAAGCCACCTAAAGATGAAAAATACACTCAGAGTCTGGGTACTATATGCTATATTGTTGTCTTTAAGTTGTTTGATTGCCAAGGAAAGAGTTAATGCTGCTGAAATATATTTGATTATAAGTGCCGCTTAATTAATCCAAACAACATATTTTAAAAACACTTTAACTTCAAAATTTAAGTCTAAGGACAGGCTACATGGGAAAAATGTTTCTGATTGTGTTTCCACAGAAAATGAAAAGCTGTGGATTCCTTCCACACTAATATGGTTTGATCAAGAAAGACCCCCCTGAAGCTGTGACCCAAGTGATCCTACATCCAAAACAACTGAGATGATGCAGTCTCACAGACTACAATAACAAGGACTTGGTCAGATTTCTGTGTTTTATCATGATCCCCATGGTATGGATATCGCCCCCAATCAGCAGGAAGCAGTTTGGAATGAATGATGCCCAAATTCCCAAATATTGCTTACAAATATTTGTTTTCATTTAAATAAGGTTGGTTATAAATGGTAATGAGCATAGTCAATATCTTTTTAAAGGAAAAAAGGGGAGTAGGATATAGGAATGAATACTTTGCATTGGTATGCATTTAAGTTTATAGATACAAATTTAAGGTCAATTTTGTGATATGTATATGTCTCCTCTTGTTTAGGTATTGTGTTTACACAGATCTTTTAAAATGATATGCATAAGTCAATACAGGTTATATAGTCACCTATGATAGTCAGAACTTACAATTAGGTTAGTTAGGTTTTCTAGATACACGTACAGAGATGTATTTGAGATGAATATGAGTTCTTCAAACCTTTGAAAGACCTACAATACATATGGCATTTAAATGGTTTAGGGGTTTTTTTGGCAGTGAGACACAGCTTCTCCTGGCACAACAATTACTTCTCAAAGGAAGTTGGGAATTGAAGAAAGTTGTTATGGAGGTTGGTTTTGACTGTGGAAAAACTGTTCAAATCCTTTTTGGAGCAATGTCATATTCCCTAAGAAGTATATCAATGGGCTAAGAATATGAAAGGAATCACATTACTGTACAAATGGTGATTTTTCCATGGTTAGCTTCTTTCAGGAAGGTTTTAATTCCATTCATTAGATTAGATTGAAGGATTATTGGACTGCAGCTAGGGTTGCATGAAATGATGTCAGCAGCAGGACAGAGTTCCTTAGGCATTCCTGTAAGTTCCAGGGAGCTGAATGGGACCCATGCAAACAGGTCCATAAAAGATGCACTCCAGATACATATTATTCAGCCTCTACATGGTCCTAGATTACCTTCCCCATCTGGGACCTCTCTCTCGTGAAACACTCCCTCATGTGACCATGCTCCCCTCTAATATCAGAACTTCAGTAACATTTATTTTTCTAAATTTAACCTCATTTCCTACACTGCTGACATCGCGAAAGGTCTAGGAATCCACATGGAGTGCCACACAGCCTGTACAAGGAAGGAGCAACCAGATACTCCCGGATGTGGTAGTGCGTCAACATTCTCAGACTTGAATGTTGGCATTTTCCACCCTTTTCCAGGAGTTCAGGCTGATTCTGATTTCTGAGATCGAGCGTAACCAGTATACATTGGCCTCGATCATGGAAAATTCATTTGATGATTAAGAGATCGTTCTAGTTACTGTTACCATGGAAAAAAACTGTTCAAATGCTTTTGTGGAGGAATGTCATATTCCCTAAGAAGTACATCAATGGACTAAGAAAATGAAAGGAATCACATTACTGAACAAAAGTTGAGTTTTCCATGGTTAGCTACTTCCAGGAAGGTTTAAATTCCATTTCTTAGATTAGATTGAAGGACCATTGGACTGCAGCTACATAGTTGCACGAGATGATGTCAACAGCAGGATCTAGTTCATTAGGAAGAGACAGCATCCTCCATGCGTAGGGTGGGGGCCTGCCTCTACACCTGGTATGCACTTATCTCGGTCCACACTAAACCTTGGTCTGTCTTTGTGTTTGTCTTTCTTTCATTCTCCATCTCTCCCTCTATAACTTCCTGTCTCTGTCTCTGTGTATCTCTGACTCTCATTGTGTATGTCTCTGAACCCCGGTGGTCATCTACAGTTCTACCTGATTTGCACAGGACCTGTCTGCTACAATGAGGAGAATCTCTCTCTCTCTCTCTCTCTCTCTCTCTCTCTCTCTCTCTCTCTCTCTCTCTCTGTCTCTGTCTCTCTGGCCCACTGTCTTTGCCTCTGCAACCTGGGTGAATACCAGCAGCTCTGGACTTGCTCAGGACTGTTATCCACCTAAACTGATCCCTTTGTCTATCTGCCAGAATGTGTCTCTCTCTGTGTGTGTGTCTGTCTGTCTCTCTGTCAGAGCACTGAAGAGCTTGCTAAACCACTCTAAAATGTCAAAATTAAGGTGCTTTTTTATTTTCCTAAAGATACCCATCACTTTACAAAATATAAACGCTTTCAGCCAAGTGGCTTCTATCATAAAAAGGCAGATGATCTGTTTCAAATTGATGTTTATAATAAACCCAAAGTACATTATAGGGAGCTGAATTGGACCCATGCAAACAGTCCAAAGATACACTCCAGATAAGTAGTATTGAGCCTCTCAATGATCCCAGATTCCCTTCCTCCTCATCTGGGACCTCTCCCTCTGCAACCCCTCCCTCATCTTACCATGCTCCCATCGGACATCAGGACTTCAGAAACGTTTTTTACTTAACCTTATCTCCTACACTGCTGAAGTCACGAGAGTTCAGGGATTCCCCAGACAGTGCCACACAGGCTGGAATGACATTGAGCAACCAGATACTCTAGGATGAGGTAGTACCACAATATTCTAAGGTCCACCAAAGATGTTGAATGCACCTTCATCATCAGAAAGCAATCTTGAGAACTCAGAATCTTTATTTCAGAATTTGCAAAGACAACCCCCCCAAAATTAAATAATCAGTCAAATTGGGAATGAAAGGTGCTGGCATCAGGCTGCCTGGCCAAGACACCTGGAAGGGTTCACTCACTCAGCCAGTACTCTGTTCAGTCCAGGGTTCCATGGGTACTAAGACTGCAGGCAGGGTTAAAGGAATCTTTTAAAAGACAGATCCTGACCCACACTTGCTGTCTTATTCTCTCACTCTAACCTTCCACTTCCTCTCTGTTATCTGGTCTCTGCTCTTCCCCTGACCCTCTTCATCTCTACTTCTGTCTCCCCTATGCATCCTCTCCAGCCCTGTCAGAAAATATGAGGTTCATTGACATTCTAAGCTTCTTGTTCCATTGCTCAGTTTTCTGTTTCCATTGTGTTCTTTCCCCTTGCACTCAAAGAAAAGAACACTGGATCTGTGAAACCCAGGGAAGCTCTCTTTCTGTGACCTGCCTCCAAGTCCAGGCAAGGTTGAGCAGGAAACAGCAGAGATTTTTCTGGGATTGAGGAACTGGTGAGACACCCCTTCATGTCGATGTGCTTCCCAAAGCTGGGGTCCACCACCACATTCGCTGAAACACCTGTGTGTTTCAGCTTTATGCCTTTGGCAGTTTCTTCCCTCCACTTTTTGGACTCCTGTATCCACTCGACTGTTCAGGCATTTGTTGTTCCACATTGGCGATAAGTTCAGGCTTACTGTGACTTCTGAGATGTTGGGTAACCAGCCACCTTCAGCCTCACCCATTGAAAGCACATCTTGTGTTTAAGGGAATCTAGCAGTTACTGTTACCATGGAAAAACTGTTCAAAGCCTTTTGTGGAGGAATGTCATATTTTCTAAGATGTACATTAATGGACTAAGGAAATGAAAAGATCCACATTACTGAACAAAAAGTGAGTTTTCCAGGGTAGTATTCTCCAGGAAGGTTTAAATTTCATTTATTAGATTAGATTGAATATCATTGGACTGCAGCTCCCTGGGTGCATGAAATGATGCACCAGGAGAGATTTCATTAGGCAGGGACAGCATACTCCATGAGTATGTTGGGAGCCTTCTGATGGACCTGGTATGAATGTATCTTAGCATACACTAAGCCTTGGCCTGTCTGTGTGACTGTCTGTCTTTTCTGTCACTAACTCTCTCTCTATCACTCACTGTCTCTGTGTATCTCTGTCTCACATTGTCTCTCTCTCTCTTTATATGTTTCTACAACCTGGTGGGCCTCTACAATTCTACCTGCTTTGCACTGGGCCTGCATGCTACACTAAGCATCTCTCTCTCAATCTCTCTCTCTATCAGTATCTCTGGCACACTGTCTTTGCCTTTGCAACCTGGATGCATAGCAGCAGCTCTGGACTTGCTCAGGACTGTTCTTCACCTAAACTGATCCTTTTGTCTTTCTGTCTGTATGTGCCACACTCTCTGTGTCTGTCTCTCTGTCAGAGTACAGAAGTGCATGCTAAACCACTCCAAAATGGAAAAATTAATGTGCTTTTTTATTGTCCTAAAGATGCCCATCACTTTCCAAAATGTAAATGCTTTCAGCCAAGTCGCTTCTATAATAAAGAGGCAGCTGATGTGTCTCCATTTTAAGTTTTTGGCAAACACAAAGTATTCCAGTAAGTTCCAGGGACCTGAATGGGACCCATGCAAACAGGTCCAAAGATTCACTCCAGGTAAATAGTATTCAGGTTCTACATGGTCCCAGATTCCCTTCCTCCTCATCTGGGAACTCTCTCTCGGGAAACACTCATCTGTACATCGTCCCTTCTTATACCTGGACTTATAGAATGTCAGAGCATTCAATTTGCCACAGTGTTCCAAAAAGTTGAAGGAATAATCTGCCGAAGGTGTAAAGCTGAAACAGACAGATGATTCAGCGAATGTGGTGGTGGACCTCATCCTTGGGAAAGATACCTACGTGAAGCGGTATCTCACTATTTTTCAGTCTGAGAAAATCATCTTGGTGGTTTTCTACTCACCCAACATGGGAGGGGATAGAGGTCACAAGAAGAAAGCCTCTCTGGCTTTCATATTTCCAATGTTGGTCTTTTGTTTCCATGCAAGGGGCAAGCTCTCTATGGATTTGGAACCCTGTTCAATGTAACAAGAACCTTAGAACGTCCATGAATGGAAGATTTTCTGACAGGGTGGGAGAGGGTGATTGTGGTAGCCAGGAAAAGAGAGGAAGAGGTTCATAGGAAGAGGAGAGTGGATAGTAGAGAGTAAGTAGAAGGTGAGAGAGAGAGAGAGAGAGAGAAAGAGAGAGAGAGAGAGAGAGGGAGAGGGAGAGGGAAAGAGAGAATAAGAGAGCATGAGTGTGTTGGGATTTGTCTTTTAATGTTGCTCCCCACGGAATCCTGGACTGAATAGAGTACTGCATAAATGGGCACTTCCTGCAATTTGACTTGGGCAGGTCATCCTGATGCTAGGAACTTTTATTCCTACCTTCACTGATTATTGAATGTAGGGGTGTTAGACTTACAAGTTGGGGGATAAGCAAATCGAGTTCTCAAGACTGCATCCTGCTGATGTGGGGGCATCTTTGGGGGACCTGAGAATTTTGGGGTACTACCTTATCCTGGAGTATCTGTTTGCTCCACCCCATTCCAGTCTCTGTGGCAATCTCTGATGCTTCTGAGACTTGGCAGGATATCAGCAGTGTAGGAGATGAGGTTAAGTTTAGAAAACATATTTTTGAAGTCCTGGTATCTCAGGGCAGGGTGATCAGATGAGGGAGGGGTTGCAGAGGGAGAGGTCCCGGATGAGGTGGAAGGGAATCTGGGACCATGGAGAGGATAAATACTATTTATCTGTAGTGGTTATTTGAACCTGTTTGCATGGGTCCCATTCAGGTCCACAGAATTTACATGAATCTTTGGGTTTGGGAAAAACATAAATTTGAGATATATCAGCTGCCTCTTTATGATAGAGGCAACTTGGCTGAAAACATTCACAATTAGGAATGTGTAGGGTATCTTTAGGACAATTAAAAAAGCATCTTAAATTTGCCATTGTAGAGTGGTTTAGAATTCTCTTCAGTACTCTGATATAGCAGACTGACCACACATACACACACACACACACACACACACACACACACACACACACACACACCACACACACCACACACACACACACACACACACACACACACACACAGAGAGAGACAGAGAGAGACAGAGAGAGAGAGATGGGGAAAGGCTCAGTTTAGGTGGATACCAGTCCAGAGCAAGTACAGCTTCTGGTATTCACATAGGTTGTAGACACAAAGACAGAGTGCCAGAGAGACTGAGAGAGAGAGAGAGAGAGAGAGAGAGAGAGAGAGAGAGAGAGAGACAAAGAGAGAGAGAGAGGGTCAGTATAGTAGGCTGGACCAGTGCAAAGCAGATAGTGTTGCAGACCCCCACCCAGTGAGTAGAGATATTTTCAGAGAGACACAGACAGTGAGAGACAGAGATATATGCTGACAGAGACATTGAGTGATAGAGAGAGAGTTAGAGAATGAAAAGACAGTCCAACAGACAAACACTCAGACAGACCAAGTCTCTCTGTAGCCTGAGACAAGTGCATACTACTAACAGCTGCAGGCTCCTACCATATTCTTGGCGGATGCCGTCTTTGCCTAATGAACTCTTTCCTGATGCTAACATCATGTCTTGCAACCAAGAAACTGAAGTCCATTGGTTTTTCAATCTAATTTAAGAAATGGAATTTAAGCCTTCATGCAGGAAGCTAACCATGGTAAACTCACCTTTTGTTCGGTAAAGTAAGTCTTTGCATTTTCTTAGTCCATTGTTGTACTTCTTGAGGAGGATGCCCTTCCTCCACAAAAGCCTCTGAACAGTTTTCCCTCTGTAACAGTAACTGGAAGGACCCCTTAAACATAAGATGTATTTCCCATGGGTGAGGCCGTAGTAGGCTCGGTACCATCCATCTCAGAACTCAGAGTCAGGCTGATCTCACAGTCAAGGCTGGAACAAAACGTCCAAACTTTCAAGGTCATACAGGGGTCAGAAAAGTGGTATGAAGGAAGTGCCCAAGGATTTAAGGTGAAAAACACAGGTGACTCAGAGAATGTGTTGGTGAATCTCATCCTTGTTAAACATTCAGACTTGAAGGGGTGTGTTACCAGTTGGTTGGTCCTAGAAAAATATCTCTGCAGTTTCCCACTCACCCAAGTGTGAGCGAGGATATAGGTCGCAGAGAGAAAGCCTCCTTGACTTTCACAGCTTCAATGTTTGTCTTTTGTTTACATGCAACGTGAAAGCTCGCTATGGATTCAGAGTCTTGAGCAATGGAACAGGAACCATAGAGAATTCATGAACCATAGAGTTTCTGACAGGGTGGGAGAGGGACAGTATTGGAGACAGGAGAAGAGATGAAGAGGGTAAGAGGAAGTCCAGAGAGTAGTGAGCAGAGGGTAAGGGGAAATTAAGATAGAGAGAGAGAGAGCAATAGTGGGCGAGGGTCTGTCTTTTAAAGAGGTCCTTTATACTTGCCTGCAGATTTAGTATCGTGGGAACTCTGGGCTGACCAGAGCACCACCTGAGTACATCCTGTCAGGTGACTGGGGCAGGCCTGCATGATACCTGGTCCTTTCATTCCCACCTTCAGTTATCATTAAAAGGTGGGTTTTTAGACATGGCAGCATAGGGAATACTTACCACAAGTTCTCAAGTCTGCTTACTGCTGACCAATGGGGGCATTGCCAATGTTTCATTGAATTAAAAAACTGATGTGGTGCCACATCTTGGAATAGCTGGTTGCTTCTACCTAGTCCAGATGGTGTGGAACTCTCTATTGCTTCTTAGACCTGGGCAGGTATCTGCTGTGCAGAGGAAAAGTTTCAGTAAAAAAAATGTTTCTTAAGTCCAGGTATTAGAGGGGAGAATTATAAGATGAGGGACCAAGATGAGGAAGGATGGTTGTCCAGACGAGGGAAAGCCTGAATACTATTTATTTGGAATGAATCAGACCTGATTTCATGTGTCTAATTCAGCTCTCTTCAAATTACTAGGATCCTTTGGGTTTGTGAGAAACATAATGTAAGACCCCCGGAAGGATCAGGCCTCCAGGATCTCAGCCCAGGACCATGGTCACCCCAATCACCAGGTGGAATCGGAAGCTTGATGCAAACTTCACGAGGCTTTATTGTTTAATGAGCTAACCCTATGTTAGCTCGGGTCTTTCATCCACCCACCAAGGCAGATGGATAGGAAAGACAGTTGGAAGTGTCTGCATAGAGATCTTATAGGGCAGTGTATGGGGAGTGTCTAGGGGTATGCACAGGCTCAGGATTGGTGTGTCTCCAGTCTTGGAGGGCTTGCCCTGTGTTTATTGGTCAACTGGTTGTTATGGCCCATAGGCCCTCCCAGGGTGGTTGCTATGCTTTGAACTTCATTGCTGTGCACTCGTCTGTAAAGCACACTCAGAGCCATAAAGCATAGCACCACCAGCTAACTTCTGATTGGTTCCTTGCCAGGAGGCAGGTGTCTGACCTCTTAGTGACTAAGACAAGCTCAGACAAGCAGGTGTTTCGGCTGTTAGGGCTGCCGAAATGGGGAGCTGGTCCCTTCAATAAAAAAAAAAATTCTAGACATATTACATGGCAAAGCAACATCTGCATCATAGAAAGCATCAGAGTTCATGAGAGGGATAAAATTTGACCCTAGTCAGTGATTTGAAAAGTTGAGAAACTCTCTAGCTGGATGGTTGCAGTCCAGCTACCCACAAGTTAGGCCAAGATCAGGACAGACCATGTACAACAGCAAGATTCCACCCAGGTTGCAGAGACAGACAGGGAGCCTAAGAGACAGAGAGATAAAGGCAGATACACAGAGACAGAAACAGTAAGATAGGAGAATATCTCTGAATGTTCTTTACATTATTATATAGTTTTATGAAAATGACATCTTATTGTAAGCTAAATTTGATTTGCAATTTCCCAATGTCTATGGCTGTTGAATACTTTTCTATATTTCTTTCAGACATTTTAAATTCATCAATTGAGAATTCTCTTCTAGATTTGTACCTCACATTTTAATTGAATTATTTGGTGTTTTGGGAACTAGCTTCCTGAGTTCTTATAAATTTGGGAGATCAGCTGTATGTCAGATATAGGGTTGGTAAATATGGTTTTCAATACTGTGGGCTGCCATTTGTATTGCTGACTCTGTCCTTTGCCTTACAGAAGCTTCTGGTTTTGTAGGGGGAAGAATAGGGGAGAAAAAATAGATATTATCAAAGAGCATAGGTTTAAGAGAAATTAGGCACTATGGAAATGTCTAGATTCTACAAGTCAGAGACCAGGCAACCATCTAAGCAACAGTGGAGATGCTACTTTAAATGCCCTCCCCTGATAATGAGATTGATGTCTTAATTTATTTGTCATCCTTGGGCATTCATGAAGCCTTACAGAATCTTCTGAGTTTCAGGACGCACCGTTAATGAAGTGTCAATCTGAGTGTCTGTGCTATTATTATGTTCAGGAAGTGGTCTGCAGTTCAAATTCATTTAATGACATTTCACAATTACACTCCTAAGGGGTTAAGTTTACCAGTATTTTTATCGAGGTGTTTGATCAATTAGGACTTTATTTTGGTAAATAGAGGAATTATATATCACTAAATAACACATAAGAAATTTCTGAAACTCCATATCCATCATAACAACTCTGACATATCATCTTACACCTGCCAGAATGGCTACAGAATAAGTCACCATTGATGGTTATACTGGAGAGGATGTGGAAAAGGGGAACATTTCTTTGTTGCTCCTGGGAGTGAAAATTCGTACAACTTTTTGGCAGTCAGTTTGGAAGTTTTTCTGAAAATTAGGTATTAGTCCACTTCACCATCCAGCAAATCCACTCTTTGGCATATAGCCAAAATATTTATATTCTTACATCATGGACATCTGTATAATGATGTTCATAACAGCACTATTTGTAATAGCAAGAGTCTTGAAAATACCAAGATTTCCCTCCACTAAACAATGGATCAAGAAAATGTGATACAAAAAAAGAAAATGTGATACAAGTAATCAATGGAGTATTACTGAGAGGAAATAAACCAATAAAGCAAATGAATGGAACTAAAAGAAACCATCTGAGTGAAGTAAAACATACACAGAAAGTAAAACATGTTAGGTACTCACTAGGGTATGGATATTAGACATAGAGCAAGTGATAAGTAGAGTATAATCTACAGCACCAGAGAAGCTAGGAACAAGTAGGACCCTGAGAGACATACATGGTTCCTCAGTGTAGGGGAAAAGGACAAGATCTCCTAAATAATTTTGGAGCATGGGGAAGGAAGAGGTAGGTAGTAGAAAGGAAGGGGAGAATAGGAGGGGATTGGAGAACATGAGGAATCAGGATGATTGATTACAGGGAAGAATAGATGAGACCAAGAAAAGAGATACCTTAATAGAGGAATACATCCTAGGTTTAAAGAGAAATATGGCACTATGCAAATGTCTAGGAATCCACAAGGATAATCCCAACTAACAATCTAAGCATTAGTGGAGAGGCTCCCAAAAATGCAGTTCCCCAATAATGTGACTGATGACTAACTTATATGCCATCATAGAGCCTTCATCCAGTAACTGTTGGAAGCAGAATACTCTCAAAAGTAAAGAATGACCTAAACTCCTAGAATCCAGCTTCAGAAATGGAAGAATAGGGAGCAAATGGGTCAATACCAGGCTGGAGAAACCCACAGAAAGACCTCATCTGACCAAGTGGGAGTTCATAGACCCCATTATGACAACTGGGGAACCATCAGAGTACCATGGTGTTTCTTATGTCTATTTGATTGGAAAATTATTTCCAAAACTTTTACTATGAGTTAGTGTTTGTAATGTTGAGCTGTGTTTCAGTTTTGCAGTAGGAGAGATCCTCTTTTCATATACAATCTATTAGCCTGTGTCTTTTTATAAATATATTATGTCCACTGATATTAACAGATATTAATGACCTGTGATAGTTAATTCTTGTTTTTTCTGTTAATAATTTCTTTTTATATTCCAATTCTATCCCTCCTCTCATACTGCTACCTCCTCTTCCTCCCCATCTCATTTGTTCCTTGGAGCTGGTAAGGCCTCCCATAGAAATACATTAAGTCTGTCGAATTATCTGGTTGAGGGAGGACCAAAGAACCTCTCTAGCAACCATAAACCCGTGCCGACGCTGACAAAGTTGTCTCTCCATATAGAATGGTCACAAACAAGTCTGTCTGTGCATTAAAGTTAGAACTTGGATCTACTGCCAGTCAACATGTATTGTCTGAAATCACCTTTTGTTACCTGAATTAAGCGAGTGGAGTTCAGTCTTTTGTAGGTTCCCTCCTTTTCTGACCATATTCAATGATTTCTCACTAGCACGGGTCAGCTTATTCGGTGGGTTTCCACATCATGGTCTTGACTCTCTTGTTCATAATATTTCACCTTTATCACTTTGAATTTACTCCAGTATCTTAGCAAAATGTTGAGTAGTGGATTTCTGCATTTCCTTCCTTCTGTTTCTGCAAGAGGGTTGTAGCTTTTCCAGGGTTTTGGATTGTATGCTAGGTATCTTTTGCTTTATGTCTGGTAATCACTTATGAGTGAGTACATATTATGTGTTTTTTGTTTCTTGGTAATCTAGCTCATAATTATTTTTTTCTAGTTCTGTACATTTGCCTACAAATTTTAGGGTGTGACTTTTTTCTTTCTTTGAGTATTAGTCCATTGTGTGAATGTACCACATATTCTTTATCCATTCATCAGTTGATGGGATTCACGTTTGTTACAAATATCTGGCTACTATGACCAAAGATGAGCAAGTGACTTTGTGGCATAATTGTGCATCCTTTGGGTATATGCCATCACATACATGGGTGGTTTCCTAAAGCTGTAAAGGGACCATTGTGAAAGAAGCAGTTAAAACTTCCAACTTACAAATAGACTTATATGCTAAGAAGAAGGCAAAGAGATGTGTAATGTAACGTCTTGATCATGGGGATTGGGTTAGTTTGTGGGTATTGTGTCATAACTTAATATCATTATTTTTGCCTGGCAAAGTGAGACACTTTTTCTCCATAACATCGGATCAGCAAGTAGAGAACAGCTGAGAAGCACAGTTTTCTTTGGGTATTTTACAATCCAATACAAGTTTCTTGTATATGCTTTAAAATCCCAGGGTTACTCCAATCAGGCCATGGACAAGCACATGAACAAGTCTTGAATCTGGCACAATTACTCAGTTAATGGCATATAATCTTAATGGATACAGTCTTAAACAAAGTTATTCAAAGGCTTTCATTGGTGGATATCCTCTTTCCTAAGAAATAAACTTGGATTAATAAATCAAGCCCCAGATATATCCATCAAGGTTTGAGTTTTCCATTGTTACATTCATTCTATAAGATTTCAAGTTCTTTCTTATTTAATTTATTTCTTATTTAATTTAGTTTTTGTTTTTTCAAGACAGGGTTTCTCTCTGGCTTTGAAGGCTGTCCTGGAACTAGCTCTTGTAGAACAGGCTGGTCTAACAGTCACAGAGGTCCAGCTACATCTACCTCCCAAGTACTGGGAATTAAGACATGTGCCACCACCACCCTTCTTCATGTTATTTCTTATACTGGATGAAGATTCATGTAGAATGAGCTTTTTTCTAATGATATATCTGTTCTACTTTATCTATTTGAAGGACTATACAAGTCTATAGTAGAGTCTACATTCTACAGAAATTGTCATGGATCTTTCTTCAATTGAAATTCAAGGATATTTAAAGTTTGAGGCCCAGATGGACTGTGTACTTTCCCAAGGCATACAGGGATCAAGAAAAGTTGAATGAGAAATATTAGAAGTCACACACATTCTCACATTTGCAATGATGGCCATGTTTATCAAGAAAAAAATTATAATCCCAGGTGTCTACATATACTTACTGGGTAACTTGATAACTTTCCTGGAGTTTCTTACTTCATGCTTGGTAGAAAACAGAGAAACCGGAATTCTAAACAGAGATTTAAATTTTATGGAGCCCCCCTCAGTTTCCCTAGCTATTCATTGGCTATTTATATAAAACCATTCCACATGTCAAGGGGAAACAACATATCCTGGCTCTTCATTCACTTAACTTAAAGATGAGGGGATAATTTTGATCCTCTTACAGTTTGCTGTTTTTCAACGTTGAGATTATGATATGATTGTTATTTCCCCTTGATATGGGGACCCCAAAAATCCCATTCATTTTGTGTCATTTCCTGTTTGATAGAATTTTAAAATTGTGATAATTCAAACATCATCCTAATTATCCGACACTAAACTGATGAAATAACCCACCATGCTATTTCAATACATTTATTATCTAGCTGACAGATATCCTGACTGTTAATTTCTCATGTTAGTTCTTCTTAGTTGATAGGAGGGGTGAGTTCCTGCCCAAGGTTTCCAAACTTATTTCCACATTAAATAGCAAGGGAAGAAGTTATAGATCTGGTTTCGCCCTTTAATAGACAAGAGGCAACATGGTGTTGCAACTATCAGTTTGGTGCTGGAGGGATGGCTCAGTTAGAGCACTTAATACTGAAACAGAGAACTATGTCCTATACAGAAACCCTTTATGTGGCTCACAAACTTCTGTGACTCCAGTTACATTTTCTAATGCTTAAAGACATTAAAACATTTTGTTATTTGTTTATTTGTGTGTGTTGCTTTGATATCCATGTGGAGAGACTCTTTGTTTGGAAACAGAGTCTCTTTATGTAGCCCTGGCTTTTTTGGAACTCTATGTAGACTAGGCTGGCCATGAACTCATAGAGATTCACCTGAGTCTCTCTCCTGAGTGCTGGGATTAAAGGGATGTACCATCTCGTCTGGCAAGACATTTTTTATTGTTATGACTGGGGCTAGGATACTACTGGCATCAGATGTGTAGAAGACTGAGGTGCTATTGAACACTCTACTATGCACTGTACAACTGCCTCTGTCTAAAATAAAATAAAAAATAAAGAGTTAAAAAATATCTGACACTATCTGTGACAAAATGCATGAAGGTAAACCCAGGAGACTTCAACCCTACAGAATTTTCCAGAAGAAAATTGGTCTGGCTAAGCATGGGAGAAAAGGTCTTCTTAGTGGCATAAGAAATTTGTTATATGTTATATGCCTTTTTTTAAGATTATATTATACTATAATAATATCTTCAGTATGTTTGAAATTTATCACTTATGTCTTTTTATTAGCACATTCATGGCCACTTTACCATTAGTTATTGCTAAATAATCTAAATTACATTAATTAGAATATACACTATTGAAATCATGAACATTACATTCTCAGTTTTCAATTCTAGTTTCATTTATGTCATTCTTATTTGCTTCTTTCCTACTTTCCTTTTTCCAATCACATTACATCCTTTATCTTTTAATATTATTTCTTCCCCATATTCATTTTAATTTTCAATTTATATTTTCCTTTCTTCTTGTCTTTAGTTATTCATCCCTTCTTTCCTCATTTGTTCTATCATTACTTTATTTTTCTACCTCAAAAGATCCTTTTAAAACACCTGAAAATTTTGTTCACAGACCACTTCAGGTCAAAGTATATTACTTCAGATAAAAAGTTTGAATCTGGCAGCTTCGTTTGCATATAAACAACGAGTTCTTCTAGTGGAAATGTATTATTAAGAGGCATAAGGCAGTGTATTTTCTTTGCGAGAACATTAGCAGGAGAGATATCCATAACATAATGAATGATTGTTTAAACCTGTGAATTATGAAGAGATTCCACTCACAAGTTTCCGTTGATTTTGTGCCTTAACTAGCTACCGAATATCTAACATGAAGTAACTGAATCACTTTAACTGTAATGGAATTTCTATCAAACATGCATAAAATCCCCAAAAGATTTGTCATTTCATAATTTAGAATGTCTGACATCCATGATTTTCCAAATTACAGAGCCTGTGCTTTTCAGGTTCTCTGAGCTTAGGTAGAATAATGACAGCTAACACTTTAAGATAATGTTTGACTAAATAAATCTGAGGAAAGGACAAAAAGGGAGAAATACATCTACACATCAAAAATTCAGAAAACATCCCAAAATCATGCTTGCATATTATAATGTGGGATGCCATATCTAGTATTAGAGTTGTCCAAGTTCAAAAAAATGAAAAATATGATCACATGTACAAATGATATACCAAAACAAATTAAAAAGATTCAGGGGTTAACACATGTTATAATCCAATGATCAGAAATGATAAAACTACCATTCTATGGAGAGATATATTTTAGTGAGAAGAGGTAAGACTGTTGTTTCAAAATATAGAGATAAGCAAACTTTTCAGACACTTGATGCGAAAAATCCACATGAATCAAGGACATTGTCAATAATAGTGGTTTCATAGACTGAGGTTTATATAGAAAGAATATGTAATGTCCCCTGCCACAGTGGGGATAGGCTTTTTCCAGGTATCTCACCAAAAATCTAAAATTAATCATGTTGCCTCTGAAGGCTCATGACTTCGGGAATGGAAACTTCTTCTTGAGTTATAAAATGTATTCCCCAAAGAAATCTAATAGGTATCTAGAGAAAAGTATCACTTCTTGGTGCTATTACAATGGAATATATTTAAGCATGGATGTCAATTTTGTATTGTATATTAAATGTTACCTGTGTCTACCATTTTGCCAAGGATTATGTCACCGTACAGACATTGTGGAATTCTTGAACCAGTAACTTTCATCCAAGAAGCCACGTGAATCTGAAATACAGTGTTATCATTGGATAATTTACTCTTCCCATGCAATGTCCATTGTGCTTCCTTAGACAATAGCATGCATTGAGGTGAGTTTTCTGTCATAAAAGCCTATGGTTTTTTAAAGACTTTGGTGCACAGTAAAGAGTGCAGATTCCATGGCAGGTGTGAAGAACTCCAAAAATTTAACAGGAGATAGTGGAAAACACAGCCTCACATTTCTTTTGGTGGGCAGTTTTAGCAGTAAAGCAACTAATAAATTCAAGGAGTCTATATGAGTTCATGTATGAGGGAGGAACTTCTCTTTGTCCCCTTCATACATTCTCAAAAGAGAACTAACATCCCAGCTACAAAAGCTACACTTGATGTGACTGGCCTGTCTAAAAACTCTCCTTCCTGGGATCTCAAATGCCCTGAAGTTGAGTCCACATCATTGTATTTTGAAAAGTTAGTTTTGTATAAATTTTAGATTATTATGTGATTATAATATTCCTCCACCCGTTTCTATGGACAAAATCATCCATTTTAGCCCAGAATATTCTTTTCATTATGATAATTTTTACCAATTTGACATCCTTATTAAAAGCTAGAAAGTTGTTTTGATTTGCATTTCTCTGATGTGTAAGGATTTTGACCCCTTTTTTATGTGTCTTTTAGCCATTTTAGTTTACTGTATTTACAATTCTCTATTGAGTTCTGTACTCCAATTTTAATTGTATTATCTGTTTGTTTGTAAACTCACCTCTTGAATTCTTTGTAAATTTTGGAGATCAGCTCTCTGTCGGTTATTGGGTTGCTGAATATTTTTCCCATTTTGTATTGCTGGCTGTGTCCTTTGCCTTGCAGAAGCTCCTGGTTGTGTAGGGGGAAGAATATAGTAAAGCAAAATAAGAGATAACATCAGAGCACCAGAGACGGAGCCAGTATAGGTTTCAAGAGAAATCAGTAACTAGGGAAATGTCTGGAGATCTGTAAGGATGACACCAACTGACCATGTAAGCAACAGTGGAGAGGTTACCTTAAATAGCCTCTCCTAAAAATGAGATTGATGACTAAGTTATATGCCATCCTTGAGCCTTTTCCAGCAGCTCACTGAAGTAGAAACAGACATACATGATGGGGAATGGACGGTGTATGTTCATCTTATTGATTATTGAATGAAGTACTTCTTTGGCCAATGAGGCAGCAAGTTAGGCAGGACTAGGAGTCAAAGAGGAATCTGAGAAACGTAGTAGAGAAGTGGTGTTCCAGGCTGCAAGTGACATAGCAAGGAGAGTCATATTTAAGAAAGGAGAAAGAGGAAGTGTCCCTTTGCCCCTCCACTCTTCTTGCAGTGGCACCATGTGATCCACCAGCAAGGAGGGAAGCCAATAAGGCATCAAATATGATAAGTCTTATAAAATACATTGATTTATGATAATTAAGACTGAGATAACAGATGAGAATCCTAATCATTGTCCATGCAGCATTTGAACCTGATACAAGTTTCTGTGTACTAATTAGGACCCTAACTCAGGTGGGCAGCTTTCATAAAGCACACACACGGCATTGGGGCTCAGTGGGTTATGGTAGAAAGATTTTATCATAACACATACAAATCTAAAGTTTGTATTGAACTGGAATCCAGTTTCAGAGAAGGAGGCATGATGAGCAAAGTGGTCAAGAATTTCAGACTGGTAAAACCCACAGAAACATCTGACCTGAACAACGGGGAGGTCTTGGCTCCAGACTGATCGCTGGGAAAGATGGATGGAACTGATCTAGACCCCATGAATGTGGGTGTCAATGAGGAGTCCTCAAAAATCTATGTGGCCTCTTTTATTATATCAGTACTTAACCCTTTGGGAGGCCATTCAACATAAGGGGATATTCCCTCACTCTAGACTATGGGTGAGGGCTTATTCCCTCTCCCAAAATATATGACATACACTTAATACTGCACTTGGAAGAACACACTCTCACTGGGCCCAGAAATGGCATTGGATAAGTAGGCCATTAGTGGTGGGCAGGTGAGAAGGGGAGGGAAAGGGAACTGTGATTGACATGTAAAACACTCTTGTTTCTAAAGTGAATAAAAAATAGAGTTTGGAAAAGCTAAAAAGTACAACGACTGATGTAACAAAATGTATGAGTGTAACACCGGGAACACTTAAAACTTCACAAAAAAAGTATAAGAAAAATAAGGTTGTCTCCAATTTGGAACTGCAGCATATGGGATATATCTAAGTGGCCATCAGTCAGCTGGAATTGTATAATGATGCATTTAGTTACATGTGTACTGGACTGAAGCCATAGTAAGTTACTCTGTGGCAGCAAAAGAAAAAATAGTTAAAGACTGAGAGAGACTTGGGCCTTCTGCCTAAGTGCGGGAGGATATATTATAAAGTCATGAGTGGGTGTGGTTGGTTTAGATTTTGAAGATGCAGTAGAGTGTGACAAACATATCATAAGTTTTTCCTGGCAACTGTGACAGAAATCTCCCTGTCCGTATCATTGACCCATGATATAGGGAGCACCTGAGATGCAGTTTTGCACTTGGGTATTTTAATATCCTAAGATATGTACCATTTTATACCTGTTAATGTTATCATACAATGGAGTTGATTCTCCAAATGAACCTGTGGCAAAATGTTTGGGCATTTCCATGCAAGTGGAACTGTTAGGCAACATGAGGTTACCTAATCTCACTAAATATAGTCAATGAAGTACTTGCTCCAATTCTCTTATCAGCAGATTTTCTCTTCCATAAGAAGTAAAACCCTATTGTGTTGTGTTTATTTAGTTCTGTACCCCACTTGTTAATTGAGTTATTTGGTTTCTTTTTGACTACTTTCTTCAGTAATTTATATATTTTGTAAATTAGCCCTTGGCTACATGTAGGATTAGTGAAGGTCTTTTCCCTAAAGATCTCTGGAAAGAGCCCACCCTCATTGTGGCAGGAGACATTATAACCTCTCTTTTCATAAACATAACTTTAGGAAGCCATTATATTTTTGACAGTGCCCTTGCTTCATGTGGACAAGCTTAGAGGTCTCAACAGGAGATTTTTATTCATGTCAACTGTCTGAAATGCTTATTTGCCTCTACAGTTGAAACAGTAGTCTTTCCTGTTCTCATAAAAGAATAGATAAATACACAGAGAGTGGTGCATAATCTTTTGTGACAGTTGGACTATAATCAGTGTTAAGCTTAGCTTCTTTTGAGATCGTGTCTACATGTGGCTTCAACCAGTGACAAACATTGTTCTTCAAAATTTGATAACTGTGATACTAGATATGACATCCTACATGTACAACATACAAGCATGGCATTGTGATATCTTCTGAATTTTTTGATGTGTTGATTCTTCTGTAAAGACAAACACGGAGTGATTCTTCCCTTTACATTTCATGGAGTTTCTTTGGTCAAACACTATCTTAAAGTGTAAATTTTTCATGTGCTACACATTATTCCACCTGTGATCAGAGAATATCTTAAAATAGCAGGCTCTGTAATACAGAAACCCATGGATATCAAGAGGTGAATTTTGTCCCTGACAAATCTGGAGGTGGTTTTATACATGGGTATCAAAGTTTCAATGATTCAATTATTTGATGGTATATGTACGCTATTTAGATAAGCCATAAAATCAAAGGAAAATGGTCAAAGAAACTCTTCCTATTTCACTGGTTTAAACAAACTTCCTTTACAGCAGGCATGTCTCTCCTGCTAGTGTTGTACCTAAGAAAATACACTGACTTTTGCTCATTAATACTCCATAGCATTTAGAAAGACCAGCTGCCTATATGCAAACCAAGGCAGAAGATTGCAAATATCTTCTATTAATAATAAGAGTGAGATTCATTTGAAGTAATATTCTCTGACATATAAGTTTTTTGTGAAATATTCTTCTAGTCTTTTTAAAGGGACATTTCTAAGTAGAAAAGGCACACACACACACACACACACACACACACACACACACACAGAAGGAGAGAGAGACAGAGAGAGAGAGAGACAGAGAGATTGAAGGAATAACAAAATAAATGAAGAAAGAAGACAGGAAAATATAAAAAGGAAGTTATAGATGAATATGAGCATGGAAAAATATTAAATGATAACAGATATAAAATGAGTGGTAAAAGCCACGTAGGAAAGAAGAAGCATGGAAGAATAAAGTTAATGAAGTGAGCACAGAAACCTGAAAATGTAATATTATGTTTTGAGGATGTGTCTTCTATTGAATATATGTCAGATTATATAATAATCAGTACCAGTAAAGTGGCCATGAATATGCTAAAGAAATGATGCAAGTTTTGTTGTTCAAACATACAATGAAGATTTAATTATAGTCTAATTTTATCTAAAAATGAAGTATATCTTATAACAAATTGTCCTATTCCACTGAGAAGTCTATTTCTCCCATGCTCAACAACTTAGTTTTTCTAGATGATTTTGTTGTGTTGAAGCCCCCTGGGTTTTCTATCCTGAAATTTATCACCGGTAGAGTTAAAACTTTTAGCTCATGTTTTGTATTTTTCTATTCCATTTTTAAAATTTAAATTAGACACAAGATTATTTACATGTCAATCCCAGTTCCCAATACCTCCCTTCCTTCCCTACCCCCAATAACACCCTACCTATACCATAACCTTTCTGCTCCCCAGGGTATGTTATCTCTTCCATGAGGGAACTTAAGAGTATGTCATATCCTTTGAGATAGGGCCTACAACCTCCCCTGTTTGTCTAGGCTGAGGAAGTATACCTTCATGTGGAATGAGCCAAAGTCCATTCCTATGATAGGGATAATTACTGATCTACTACAAGAGGCCCCATATATTTATGAGGCATCCTCACTGACAACCATGATCATGTGGTGTAGATCAGTCCTATTCTGGTTTCCCAGCTATCAGTCTGGGCACCATGAGCTCCGCCTTTTTCAAGTCAGCTGTTTCTGTATGTTTCATCAGCCTGGTCTACACCCCGATGCTCATCACTATTCCCTTTCTGCAACTGGATTCCAGGTCAGCTCTGTGTTTACTTGTGGGTGTCCGATTCTACTTCCCCCAGTTACTGGATGCAGGCTCTAGGATGGCATATAAGTTAGTCATCAATCTCATTATTTGGGGAGGGCATTGAAGGTAGCCTCTCCACTGTTGCTTAGATTGTAAGTTGGTGTCTGGACATTACCCTAGTGCCTTATTTCTCTTTAAACCTATAATGGTTCCCTATATTATGTTAACTCTCATCTTGTTCTCCTCTATCGTTCACCCAACTCAAACTTCCTGCTCCCTCAGGTCTTTCCAAACCTTCCTCTTCTCCCTGTCTCATTCTCTTGGATCCTCCTCCCCAACTCCTATGCTCCTAATTTGCTCAGGAAATATAGTTCCTTCCCCCTTTTCTTGGAAACCTGTATGTCTCTCTTAGGGCCTTCCTTGTTTCCTAGCCTCTCTGTCAGTGTAGATTATAGGCTGGTAATGAATTGCTCTATGTCTAACATCCATATATGAGTGAGTACATACCACATTTATCTGCTTGAGTGGGTTACCTTGCTCATGATAGTCTCTTATAGTTCCATCAATTTGCCTGCAAATTTCAAGAATACATTGATATGTTTTTAATCTGAGAACTAATTCATTGTATAAATATACCACATATTCTCTATCCATTCTTCAGCTGAGGGCCATCTACATTGCTTCCAAGATCTGGCTATTACAAACAATGCTGCTATGAATATAGTTGCTGCTATGAACATATAGATGCCCTTATTGTATGAATGTGCATCTTTTTATCAAACTCAAAATAAAAAACATGAATGGGATGTTTGGGAGTCCCTAAATGAAGGGTAAATATAATCATATTATAATATCAACAGTGAAAATTAGGAAAAACTAGGAAGAGCAAAAATATAGCCTCAACATAAGGGAAATTGTAAGAATAGCTAGGATATATTTTGTCCTCTGTACATGTGGAATAGTTTTCTTTACAGAGCCAAGGAAAGATGGAGATTATGTGTTGGGCTCCATAAAATTTAAATCTCCTTTTGGATTTTTGGTCTCTTTGTTTTCCATCCAGCATGAAGTAAGAAAGTCCAGGAAAGGAATATACTACTCGGTATTATTAGCAGACCCCTGGAATGACAAATTTTGTTTCCTGATAAACATGGCCACAAGTGTGAGACTGTAACTTGTCTTGTGTCTTGTTCAAGAATTCTAGATCACTTTATGCCTTAAAAAAGTACACAGTTCACCAGGGCTTCAGGATTTAAATATTCTTCAGTTTCAATGAAAGACAGAACTTTTACCATATCGATATAATGTAGACTCCACTAAATTCAAGCATTCATATGAAAACCAAAAACAATTACATGTGTACATAAGACAATCCTTCTTCAGGGTAGAATTTCAAACAGGAAGGGATTCTGTTTTATATAATGTAGATTTACTGAATTGATTCTCTGTATACCATCCTCCACCCCTTCCACTTACATGCCAAACTAAAGCTTCCCATGTGGCAACACTCATCTTTAGATAATTTTGATCAGAAATTGTTGTCCCAGATTGACTCAGTGGAATGGTGTTGGGGATTACAATTGCAGAAGACTCTCATTTCAAAGGACCAGATTCCTTCCTCTAGTATCAAAGGTACAGTCACAATTTCTAGAGACCATTAATATAGAAAGATGGATGTGACCACATTATTATCTGAAAGAGAGCCTGGAAATCTAAGAAGGAAAATTTTCAATACTGGGACATGAGGCATAGCCTAAGACCTCTTAGTATGTAACAACAGAGTCCTGGTAGAATACATGTTTCAGGAGTCCCTACCATCTTCAGAAATGAAGTTAAAATGTGAGTGACCCAAAAACAATTCAGATGGTAATGACATGGTGAATATTGTCCTTCAGACAGTTTAAGTAGAATACATTTCTCATGAGAGAAAAGAACCTTTCACATGAATCTTAATTTAGTATAAGCAGTAGGTTGAAATATCACAGAATGGCTGTACAATTGAAAACTCAACACTTGATGGATATGACTTAGATTTAATTGATTATTCTAGCTTTACTGTTTTAGAAAGTATATCCACCAATAAAAGCCTTGAACAACTTATTCTCACAATGCATTCAGGGAGAATACATATATTTGATTGAGAAATTGTGTCAGGTTCATGGCCCTGTCCATGGCCTCATTCAAATCACCTTGCTCTTTGTGAGTATTAAAGGCTATACAGGACACTTTTATTGGATACTAAAATATGCAACAATAAGTCTTTACTCCTAGCTTCCTGAGCCCTGCCACCATGTTAAGGTCCCAAGTAACACAGAGAGACTTATATTAGGTAAAAATGTAGCTTGGCCCATGGCTAGGATTTCTCATCTGCTAGCTCAGTCTTAATTAGCATACATCATTATATTTTATAAGATTTATCTTATTGAGGACGCCTACCTCTGGTGCCCTCTCTTGACGGTGGATCACATGGCAAATCCAGAGCAGAGACCAGGAGGAAGAACAAGAGAAAAGAGATGACTTCCTTGTTGTCCTTGCTGATATATGAGTCTGCCTGCTATGTCACTTCCTGCCTGGATCGCAAGACTTCTTTACTACATTTCCCAGAATCTCCCTTAACACCTAGTCCCACCTATCTTACTTTCCTTCTGGCCAACAGTACTTTATCAACCAATAAAAAAAAATTATACACCGAAGAACATTCACCATCAAAAATATCCAAAGAAAATACTGCATCTCAACTGTCCTCTGCTTGTTGTTCCTGTGATATGGACAGAAAGATTCCCACTGGGATGGGCAGGCAAAAATATTGATCTTATGGTATGTTACAAGAGCCACAAAGCAACACAACCCCACACAACCATGAACTCACTTTATACCTTCATTTACCTTCTCCTTAGCACACAAGTCTCTGTAAATTTTAAATATATTTTCTTCTCCTATCTCTAGGGTACCTTACACAGCTTAAGTAAATCTCACATATATGGGCATTCTTTTTTTCTCAACCTTTTTTATTCGAAATAGGAACAGGATTGTTTTATATGACAATCCCAGTTCCCTTCACCCACTGATCCTCCCCTACCCCCAACTAAAAACTCATCTGTCACATATCTTTTCTGCTCCCCTGGATAGTGAGGCCTTCCATATGGTGTCATCAAAGTCTTTCATATCCTTTGGGATAGGGCCTAGGCCCACCCCCGGGTGTGTTGGCTCAGGAAGTATTCCTCTATATGGAATGGTCTCCCTAAGTCCACACCTATGCTAGTGATAAATACTGGGCTTCTACTGGAGGTCCCATAGATTTCTGAGGTTTCCTCACATAAACCCATGCTGCAGGGGTCTGGATCAGACTCCATGTTGGTATTCCAGGTGTCAGACTGGGGAGCAAGAGTTCCAGGATGCTCAGGTCAGCTGTTTCTGTGAGTTTCACCAGCCTAGTCTGGACATCTGTGCTCTTCACTGGTCCTTTCTGAATCTGAGTTCCAATTAAGTTCGGTGATTACTTATGGGTGTCTGCTTCTACTTCCATCAGCTGCTGGATGAAGGCTATATGATGGCAAATAAGTCAAGATTCAGTATCATAATCAGGGGAGGACATTTAAGGTAGCTTCTCCTCCATTGCTGAGATAGTTAGCTGGTGTCATCTTTGTAGATCTACAGACTTTTACGTAGTGCCTGATTTCTCTGGACAGACTGGTTGTTCACTGCTAATTTATTTACATTTGTAAATATGGAAATGTGAGATGCCTTTTTTGTTTTTATTTGTTCTAGACTTCTATAGACATATATGAAACAGTAGAAACTAAAATAGCATATGACCATAAAATACATGGTGTGAATTTATAGTCATTTGAATGAGCAATATTCCCCACATGCTCATTAACAATTGATCCTGTCTTAGTTAATGGGAAGATTGGGTGATTCTTAAGTTGTAAAGCCTTGGTATAAGAAGCATATCACTGAGTTTCTGCTTTATATATTATTAGTCGTATGGCTGACCCCATTTCATTCTCACTGTCTCCTTCCTGTACAGGCTTGGCTTGTCATCTTTCATCAACCTTTTCCCAACATCAACCCCCATGACTCCACAGTGAATACAGGCACTAATCTCTAGCATAAGCTAAATTAACTTACTACCTTAAGGACCTCTTGTTACAACTTGTATACATGGCAACAGAAAATTAACTAGTAAAGACATGATGATAGAACATGTATAGAACAGCAAAAGATGGTAGGAGCTAAAGTTTAAAATATTGTTGAAATAAGATTATGTGAGTATGGAGGAATGGAATCCAATTAAAACATACCTCAAGATAGAAGAAAACTTACGAAAACACAATAACATAAAAGAAACTGAATAGTAAAGTTTTGTAAAGCTTTGGCTACCTGAAGTCCCCTGGCAATAGTACCAGGATCTATCACTGGTGCATGAGCTACCATGTTCTAAGCCTATGAGGGCATGCCAGACTGAGCCTTAACACAGGAGAAAGGCCTGGATTTGTTACAAACTTAATGTGCCAGACTTCATGAACTCCCCATGGGAGCCCTTACCTGTCTGGAGGAGTCGATAGGGGTTGGGCTGCAGAGAGAGTGTTAGAGAAGCAGGAGGAGGGGTGGGAGGGAGAACATTGGTTGGGATGTAATGTGAAATTAAAATGATCTTAATAAAAACATCAATTAAAGACTTAATGAGGAAGAATATATGTTTTTAGATGGGCAGGAGTGGATTTGAATGGAAGTAGTGACAGTACATATAAAATTTTAATTACTTAACATTTATATTGATTATAAATTAAAATTAATAGTGAAATATTTATACCATTTGAAGAGAAACCAGAGTAGCCTGTTCTGCGTACTATTTTCCTCTTTTTGGCTAATCATGACCAACTTTGAGAAAATAATATTTGCTTCATTTTGTTATATTTGCTTTCGTCATGTTTGATTTTTATCTTTTGGAAGCCTCTTCTTTTACAGTTTCAGACAAAACCAGAAATGGGATTAAGTGGGGATATACGTATATATACATATATATATATATATATTATATATAATATATGGAAGTAGCTTGGCAGAATAAAGGGAGGGGAACTATAAACTGGATAAATTTTATAAGAATATAATCTATTTTCAGTTAAAAATAGTAATCTGCATATTTGCTTCAATGTTTGAAGAAAAATATTAGAAATTTAAAAGTAAATAATAAATGAACTTTTCTTATATTATGTATGATTTCATATACAAACATAAAATTATTTTATGTTCTCACAAGAAAATTTACAGAAGCAGAGTAAAAGTTTAAAAAAATAAACTCTAAATTCTGTGACAAATTAGATATTATTAGAATAAATATAAAGAATCAAAAACAATATATAAGAAAATTAATGTGTTAAATTCAGCTAAAATAATAAAATGTGCAAACATATATTTTGATGGCAGACAGTTGTTCAATTCAGAAAATAACACTCACACTTTTGTTGACAGGTATTATTTTGATAGTATTTAAATGAAATGTATTCATTTATATCATCAAAATCTTGTTCAAAGAGGAAGAATCAATTAAATTTTGACAAAGATTTTATATATGTATGCATATATAAACATATATGTTTCAGCAGTGCACAAGTACTTATCCATAATGCTTTATCAAATTCTATGTATGATTCACTATATGTATGTTTATATATGTTTACATATATATGTTTTTATCAAAATTTCACATGACATAATTTTGTCCACTGAACAATTTTCTTTTTCTGAGTTTAACATATATTCAATAAAATATCTCAGTCTTGATGTTGGACTTTTTGTGGTATAATCAGCCATAGGGATATTCATTACAAACATAGATCACTAAAAATATGGGTATGGCATCATAAACATGAACATTATCTGAGGTGTATTTTCATCTGAAAAAATAATTCCCACAATTAATTCTGAGTATTTTTTTCACATCGAACCTAAATCTCAGTCTATGACATCATCTCTGTCAATGTCATCTACAGTCTGTTCTTTCAAAACATCCAAGTTCTTTATAGAAATTCATTGATCTAAAATTCTTCTTCTCACCAATATCCAAGAACAATAATAGTGCTATGACTTTGTGGTCAAAGTAAAATTATGAATATAGGATGGAAATTTCTTTACAATATAAGAATGAATAAAGAACAAGTTCAATCAAGTTATTGATTATTCTCAAATTGAAGACATCCAGTCAGCAGTGTTAGATTTAGAGGAGGATCCAATTAAACTACTTTAGCCTATGAACACTGGATGAATTTCTGTGAACACTCATCAACAAAATGGATGGCCACCATCATAACAAATAACACCATCATGTTTATTATCATTGTCATTTCTCAAATTTACTATTGCTACGATTGCCTCAGATATTAACTTATTAAAACTACATTCTTAGTTACAGCATATGATTCCTATACAGATCATTTATACATATCATTAATGCCTTCTTTAAAATGCTTCACATCACTTTGTCTTTGAAACCTATCTATGGTTATGCATTCAGTCAGGAGAACATAACAGATTGCAACACTCTTCTATTACATTATCCTAAATAAAACCATCATTCTAACAAATACCATTTTGTTTTAGAGATAAAATTTATTAATATTGTTTTGATTATTCATATACATATCTACCAGCTCTATTATCTAAAATATAAAATATAATATCAATGAGTCTTTCAATATAACAATATAAGTACACAAAACATATATGTGTATTTAATGATTAAATTATCAGGCACATTTGAAATTAGAAGGCTATACTTTGTTTTCTCAAATAGAAAGAATAGTTTAACTAGATCAACTACAGCTGTGAAGTGATGGATATGTTTGAGTTGTACTATGTATTCAAACACAGTAAGGAGTATTAAATCGGGAAAATATAATTTAAACAGCACACATTGTTGAAATAAGTATTTGCTGATTTAATACATATTTATATGGTCAGAATATACAATTTAATGAAAGCATAAGGCTTTGAGATTTTTCCCCAAACTTTATGTGTACACAACAGACATGTAGTTGTGCACAGTTTCAGCACCAGGGATGATGTGGTTGATAGAGTTTTGGGAACATGACTGAAAAACTAGAAATTAAAAAGCAAACTACAAAGTATATGCTATTGTGTTACAACATGGTCATCAAATTGACTTATATAACAAAATGCAGACACACAATTGGACCATACCTTTACTTCTTCCACTTCAGAAAGTGGTAGCTCTTCAGTATAAACAAAGCCAATGAGAGCGGTTAAGAAAAGAATCTTCATTTTGTAATTCTTGGTTTCCAACTTATTGAGAACTTCTCAATAGTACATTCATTGCAGAGGATATAAATTGAAATCCATTCCATGTATTTATTTTACTGGATCAAATGCAATATCAACTCTGGTACATGTTGAAAGCTTTAAAGATTTTGTGCCATATCAACCAGTTAGGTAGGCCATCAGTCCAAGTCATAGATTGACATTGTAACATTTTGTCAATGACATTTTCATTCAAGGAAATTTACCATGAGGTGGATAACTGTCAAGTACATGAGGAAACAACTCATGTAAAATTTAAGGTCAGAAATGTGACTGTGTTGTTATGATGTCCACTGCCATGTAATGCAGAATGATATCCACATTTCATTTACTAAATTTCTAAGTTATATTATTGTTTGTTTCATTGCAAATTCATAGCATCTAAGCAGTAACCTAGTATAACTATTATGCTAAATGGACCAAACACTGAAATGAATTGGGAAAATTGTAATATGATTTAGAAGATTGTCAAGAGCAGAAAATTTTAATAACTAAATCCTGTTACTACGTAAGTCATGAAGACCACAGATTTACATATGCATTTTAAGGGTATCAAATATGCATATTAATTTTCCTCTTATTCCCATTGACTCAAAACACACCACTGATGCCATTACTTCCTTTATGATCCCTCTGGCCATAACATTATTATGGAATTGAACATGAGAGAATATAAATTATATATTTGCAAATTAAAGCTTGCAGTAGTGGTTTTTAGTTGTTTTCATACACATTTAAGATGAGCTTTTCCCAACTTTTTGACAGTACTCTATAGGCTTTGCACAATAATATTCATCTAAGTGTATGAAAAAATGTGTTTGCACATGTGTATTTGTCTGACAATATGCTAATTGGTTTATTTTAATGATTTTTATTTAAGATATTTTAAAACATACAGGTTGCACTTGTGGGCTTTTTCATAGAATCAACAAGTATCTAATAATATTAGGGCAAAGTAAAGCTTGAAATTATCTAGAAATTTGATTTTTCAGATTTGAATGAGTGATATTAATAGAAATGTTTAAATCACAACCATATTCTCTGACATTCATGCAATTATACTTCTTAAAGGTAATATCAGGAAATGCATATAAAAAGAAAAGTATTAGCATGTTTCCTTTATTTGAATACGGTGAAGACACTTTTATAGGTTAAATAATATTCATCCATTTGCTGTAATTGGGTAATTTAGTATTCATTCAATGAATCACTGTGAATCTGTGCCTTAGAGGAGGCCACGTGGACATGCCCACATTGGGGCATGGCAAAATTTAAATGTCTCCTTTTTTATAACCATATCTTTCTTTCTATCCCAGTGCTATTTGTTCATATTACATGTGTATTCATTCACACAATATACAAATGGATTAATGTAAGGCTCATTGTAAGTAGAAATTCACAAGACTTTTTGGAAATAATTGGGTTTGGATTATATATTTCTAAATGCTGTGTCCTCTTTTGCATTGATGGTCAATTTAATACAGTATAATTTTATCTGGAAAAATCCTTAATTGATTGATTGCCCTCATTATGTATGTTTGTTGGCATGTCTGGAAAGGTCTTGTTTGGTTGTGATTAAGGTAATTAGGGAAAGAGAAATAATTGTCCTGATTTTGATATTTGCTTGATGTTCCAGCTAAATGACAATCACCCCTTTCCCTATTCAGGTCTAGCTAGCCTGTATAAGACAACAAATTATAGCCAGGCATTGGTGGCACACACCTTTGAACCCAGCACTCTGGAGGCAGAGGCAGGTAGATCTCTTCGAGTTCGAGGCAAGCCTGGTCTCCAGAGCAAGTGGCAGGATAGGCTCCAAAGCTACACAAAGAAACCCTGTCTCGAAAAACCAAAAATAAATAAATAAATAAATAAATAAAGTGTAAATAAATAATAAATTGAAGACAGCAAGTTATTTCAAACATTTTGGAATACACTGCACCCTACATTTTTGTTTTAATATTATAATCTCAGAAATAAAATAGAGACAGGACAAAAAACTAGTTAAATATGAGACTAAGGACTAAGAGAGCCATATAACAAGCAGCCTTCCTCCACAAAACTTGAGTTCTCTTAGAGGAGATATTGTCCTTTGAGAGCATGAGGCCTAACTTCAGTTTCACTATTTAAGTTTCCCCAGTAGTGGACTTTATACTGCCAGTTTAAATTTAATGCAGACTCTTTTTCTGAATAAATTTTGATCTGTCTAGTTTATCACAGTAACAGAATGAACCTGGAAGACAATGTAACCCAAATACTGAATTTCTACTCCAACATATTGTTTATCATATACAAATGCTCCATTCTTGTTTTCATAAACGTAATTTTATTTGGAAGGGGCTCTGTTCAAAGGTCAATAAACATGAAAAGGATTCAGAAAAGGAGAAACAAAGATTTTCCTGGGTGAGGAATGGGATTTGTAGCCCAACAAAAATTACATGAAAACAAAGCACAAGTAAAGGTGCATTTTAATAGGCACAGCCTGTTAAATGGAGCAATGGAGGAGAGGCATGACTGAGGAGACTAAATGAAAACATGAATTACTTGTCACAATGAAACATGAATTTGAATGCTATTTGTTATTCTTTTTACAAAAACAAATATTAACCTTACTGTATTGTTATGAAATAATGACTGAGGAGAATTTTGAACATTAGATTCCACTGTCAACAAAGAAAACATGATATCTCTATTTCTCACAGGAAAGTAATTTGTGGCTATCTAAATTTTTGTTAGAATTCTACAAAGAAGTCACTATAAAAGGAAGTGAGACTACAGGGTAGAATTCTTTCTGGAGGTGTAACAAATTTTCATAGAAGGAAAACTTCAACCATGAACAATCATCAATAAAGATGCATATAAAGATAGCCATTTTGACAACTCCAGATGAAATGCCACTTTAGAGAGAGAAATCTGTTTCTTTTGGAAAATGAAAACTTGTATTTGGTCAAAGACTGATGAGAGCAGCACAATCATTTTTTGCACAATTTTTCTAATACCAAGTGTTCACCCTTGGACACTAGTACATATGAACAATATTAAATGAACTTAGTCATTGTTACACACTTGTGTATATGTTTATCTATACATAATAAATATAATATACTCACTACATTATAAATGTATAAAAAGATTTAAAGAAGAGGAGATGAATTAGGGTAGAAGAGAAGTTACCCAGGAGGTATTGGAAAGTGGGCAAGAGTGGTGATGATATAGCAGTGCTGAAAGTTAATATTCTCCCAAAATAAAATGAAGCCTTTCTTGGTGTCCTGTGTTTTGCATTGGACAGATTTACAAGTGTAATCAGATTTTACTATGTGAATAAAATCTATTCTCAATAAAAATATTGTTAATAAAATTAAAATTGCTATGCACAGTAAGATGCTTGCAAGACTTTTCATGTTTTGGTTTGCTTCTTGTCACTTTTCTGTATTATTTCCTCTTTAAAAAGAATCATTTATCAGTGAAGCACTTTAGATGACTCATGAAAGAAAAAAATTCAACCACATGATGATTTTATGAAGTAAATAAGCTAAAAATAATTATCTTGAAATAATATATTTCCTTTATGATACAGGAAAATTGAAAGGTATAAAACTGTATGAAATTATAGATGCATAGATCTCACTCTGTAACAGACACAAATCTTTATGGTTTAATATTCACTCTCTCTGTTCTTGTTGTTTTTTGATTCTTTCTCTCCATACGGATGTTTTGTTAAAATACATGGTTTTGCTGAGCATGATATAGTTTTTCTTCCTTGACACTGAATAAGGTTCTGGCTGTTCACAGGTATTAATTATTTCCTGTAAAACAGGTACATCAAGGGATAACAAACAGGATAAAGGTTAATGCAGGAAGAAAAAGCTGGAAAAGTTGCCATGTCCATCATAGAAATGAAAAAGTAGGAAGAGAATTTTCTAGGTTGAGAAATGTGGAGATACATTTTCAAAAACAAGTTCAGTGTAATTTAACCATTGGAAGACACAACATCAGCATACCGAAATCTAAAAAAGAGAAACAAAGAAAAGAGTGTAAAGTGGAAGTTAAATAAATAAATGAAATAAACAAATAATCCTGTTCTAAAAGGTTCATATACTAATCTCTGTATTATGTCATATATCTGGTTCTCCCCAAAGATACAGCATTTCTTTTATAGGATGAGTGTTGTTTTACAGGAGTGACAAACCAAATTCTAAACAGTTACATACAGTGCTGTGTTGTTTATATTCCCTGAGTTTGTATAAATCCTCTTAATATCCACATTCATTAAACTGGGATAAGGTACAATGCAGGATATGCATTCAATTTTCTTACTTCTATGGAGATATATCTTGTGTTGTGATTTTGAGAATTTTCCAGTGATTTCTTAGAAGAATGTTCTGTTAATTTCTTTCAGAGCACTTTGATTTGAGATGTTTATTAAATCCTGCATTTTTTTCTGTGTGTGCATATATTGTGGTGGAAGTACTTGTCTAGGGATGAGTGGGGGAAAGTAATGTAACCCAATCATGTTGGTATACTCTAGGTTTTATTCTGTGAATCCCCTAACATTTGCCCTGGGCCAGTCCTCTCTTGAAACCTGTACTGTCTCCATCTATCAAGGCATCTCCTTTCCTGTACTCCTCTATTCTGCTGCTGTTTAAGTCCTCTTGTTCTCCTCTCCCGTCCCCTTCTTCCCTTCCCTCTTCTGCCCCCCTGTACTCCCACTTTACTCAGGGGTTCTTATCCCTCTTCCCTTCTTCAAAGAACTATGCAATCTTATCTTAGGATCCTCCTTGTTTCTGAGCTCCTATGGAAGTGTGGATTGTAGACTGATAATCCTTTACTCTATGTCCAAATATCATACATGAGTGAGTATATGCCAGGTTTGTCTTTTTGTGACTGGGTTACCTCACTCAACTTGTTTTCTGCTAGTTCCATCTACTTTTCTGTGAATTTCAAGATCCCATTGTTTTTTCCCACTGAGTAGTACACCATTGTGTAAATGTACCACATATTCTCTATCCATTCTACAGTTGAGGGACATCTAGGTTGCTTCCAGGTTTGGTTATTACAAATAATGCTGCTATCAACATAGGTAAATGCATGTACTTATTGTATGAATGTGCATTTTTGGGTGTATGCCCAAGAGAGGAATTGCTGGATCTTGAGGTAGACTGATTCCCATTTTCCAGAGAAACGACCATGCTGGATTCCAAAGTGGTTGCACATATTTACACACCCACCAGCATTGGAGGAGTGTTCCCCTACTCCAATCCTCTTCAACATGAACTGTCATTGGTGTTTTTGATTTTGGCCATTCCGACAGTGACAGGAGTAAGATGGTATCTCAGAGTTGTTTTAATTTTCATTTCCCTGATGGCTAAGGATGCTGAGCACTTTCTTAAGTGTCTTTCAGCCATTTTAGATTCCTCTGTTGAGAATTCATTACATATTTCTGCACTACACTTTTTAATTTGATTTTTGGTGTTTTTTGGCTAGCTTCTTTCATTGTATATTTTGGTAATCAGCTCTCTGTGAGATATGGGCTTAGTGAATATATTTTCCCATTCTGTGAGCTGCTGTTTTGTCTTGCTGACTGTGTCCTTTGCCTTACAGAAGCTTCTCATTTTCAGGAGGTAACATTTATTAATTGTAGTTGTCAATGTCTGTGCTAATATAGTTATGTTCAGAAAGATGTCTCCTGTACCAATTTTTTCGAGGGTACTACCTACCTTCTCTTCTAGGAGGTTCAGAGTTGCTGAATACAAATTGAGGTGTTCATCCTTTTGTACTGAAATTTTCTGCATGGTGATAGATACGGATCAATCTGCAAACTTCTACGTGTCGGAATCCAGTTAACCCAGTACCATTTTTTGAAGATGCTTTCTATTTTCCATTTTATAATTTTAGCCTCTTTTTCAAACACCAGGTGTTCATAGGTGTGTGGGTTAATATCAGGGTTTTCAATTCAATTCCATTGGTCATCCTGTCTGTTTTTATGCCAATACCAAGCTGTTTTCAAGACTATGGCTGTGTAATAGAGCTTAAAGTCAGAGATGGTGATGCCTCTGGAAGTTCCTTTATTGTATAGGCTTGTTTTGGCTATCCTGGGTTTTTTGCTTTTCCATGTGAAGTTGTGTACTGTTCTTTCAAGATCTGTGAAAATTTGTTTTGGCATTTTGATGAGAATTTCATTGAATCTGTAGATTGTTTTTAGCATTGCATTGAATATGTAGATTGCTTTAGGCAAGATTTTCATTTTTACTATGTTAATCCTACCTATCAAAGAGCATGGGAGATATTTCCATTTTCTGGCATCTTC